>NW_020524320.1:0-21505 GCF_003368295.1 Carassius auratus
AGATACAAAGTATTAAATGCTAGTGTCATCCTGAGGGACAGTTCATTGATAACAAAAAGGCTTCAGAGAAACTCTTGGGCTCTATTGATGTGGACCACACCCAATACAAGTTTGGACACACCAAGGTGAGCTCCTGAGTTAATATACCACATGGTGAAACAAAACAAAAAGTTCTCTAATTATAATGAATGACTTGATAATTTGTTATTTGAGTAAAAAACAAATCTTAATGCTACACTACACAATCATAACATCTCTAATGTTATGCCTAATGGTTAGAGAGTCAGATTTGTAAACAAAAGTTGTGGGTTCGAGCCTTGGTACCAGCAGGGATTGCATACAAGATTTTATCCCCAAGCATCCTCTTTGGTGTGACAAAGCTGTTTGAGTTTCCCATTAAACCATGGTTTATCATTGTTGAATGATAAGAATGTCCTGGTAGGAATGCACATATTCTCACAGAAACTGAAGTATGATGAACTGAAGTCTCTGTGAGATCAACCTGATTGGTGGCTTAAACTTTTAAAACATTCCAATCAGTGCAGCTGAAGCAGGCTTGTAAATCCCAGTCTGATTCATAAGTCCATCTTTCTACAGTCCTTATTATAGATTTAGTTGATTTCAGTTTCTCCCTGTGTTCAGAGTGGGATGTGGTATAGAATGATATGCATCCTTTATTTTGGTGTACCAGTGGTCCGCTAAGACATGTAAAATGCTGTCTGATTTTTTTTTTTTTTTTTTTTTTGGCAGTACATTGGAGAGATTTGCTTTATTAATATCTCCAAGAATGATTAAAAGAGAGGCTAAATAACGTTTCAGTTATTTGTTCAAAAAGCTGTTGCAGTGGTGCGCTTATGCATGTCTGGAGTGACGTAAACATTCACAATAATGAACAAGGTTATGAAGACTGCCTTTAAATAGGAGAGCACATCTTCTTTAATCACATCTTCTAGAAAACAACACCAACTTTAATTTATGTAGAAATATATTTCACCACCTTTTGTTTTCCCTGTTAACTCCACAATGCGATCCACTCTGAAAATCTACCTAACAATTCATAAGTAGCAAATTAGGAGTTTGCGGCAAAAGCCATAGTTAATAATTTGTCAGTAGCAAGAACTGGACATTGAGATAAAGTTTGACCAACATTTCAAAAAAATAATTACTAAACACCAAACAAACAAACAAAAACAGCAAAAGAATGGGAGAGCTCCACATCAAGTCAGCCATTTGTGGCACCATCTTGATTACATATATTGATCACATTTCATCCACTCAACATAATCCATTCGTTCCTGGCCAACATTGCTTTGATACCACTATACATTTATCAATTTAAAAAAAAAGTCTTATTAGAAAAAAATCTTATGACCTTAGACAAACACAGGTAGACATCAGTGGAAGCAGCTAATGTTCATCAGATAAAATAATTCAGCAGATGAATATAGAGATAACAATTCTAAGAAAAATAAGTAAATTTGTGTAATGTAAATATTTCTTCAAATATGCACACTTTTGAATGCAATCCTTAACTGAAGATATTCTGTTAAGCTTGTATGTGCCTGCCTGCCTGAGTTTAGTTGACGCGGCACAAAATTGGATGGAGTAGCCCCCTTTCAATTCTCTATGCAGTAAAAAAACCTGTATGCATAACCCAGGTCACATTTATATTGAGGAGGATTACTTGGCTTCTACAACACTGTACCAGTTCAAATGTTCTAAACATTCTTGTAGGTATTCTTCAAAGCTGGTCTGTTGGGTACTCTTGAGGAGATGAGAGATGAGAAACTAGCATCACTGGTTACCATGACTCAGGCTTTGTGCCGTGGATACGTCATGAGGAAAGAGTTTGTCAAAATGATGGAGAGGAGGTAAGATCAACTTACAAAACCTTTGGAACACCACTGTTTTGTACCACAGATTGATAATGATTAATTTACTGATTATAATGTATCACAGAGAATCAATTTATTCCATCCAATACAACATCCGCTCATTCATGAATGTCAAACATTGGCCATGGATGAAGCTCTACTTCAAGATCAAGCCTCTTCTGAAGAGTGCAGAGACTGAGAAAGAGATGGTAGCAATGAAGGAGAATTACGAAAAAATGAAGGAGGATCTGGCAAAGGCATTAGCTAAAAAGAAGGAGCTTGAGGAGAAAATGGTGTCACTTCTTCAGGAAAAAATGACCTTCAGCTGCAAGTAACAGCTGTGAGTATTTCAGCTTTTACTTATCCCTATAATGGATCCTACAGCTATGAACGCAAAGTCATTAAATTATCCATGTGAATGAACAGGAATCTGAAAACCTCTCTGATGCTGAGGAGAGATGTGAAGGGCTCATCAAAAGCAAGATCCAGCTCGAGGCCAAACTCAAAGATACAAACGAGAGACTGGAGGATGAGGAGGAAATCAATGCTGAACTGACTGCCAAGAAGAGAAACTGGAGGATGAATGCTCCGAGCTGAAGAAAGACATCGATGACCTGGAGCTCACCTTGGCAAAAGTGGAGAAGGAGAAACATGCTACAGAAAATAAGGTCATTATTTTTTATTCTATCTTCATACTGCTGATTGTGATTCAGGTTCTTGAGAATGAAAGCAGTAAACAATGCATCCATCTAGGTGAAAAACCTGACAGAGGAGATGGCCTCTCAGGATGAGAGCATCGCCAAGCTGACCAAAGAGAAGAAAGCCCTCCAAGAGGCACACCAGCAGACTCTTGATGACCTTCAGGCAGAGGAAGACAAAGTCAACACTCTGACTAAAGCTAAGACAAAGCTTGAGCAGCAAGTGGACGATGTAAGATGCTTGGAATAGGAATCAGATCATCAATAGAAGCAATTTTTTTGTTTTGTTTTGTTTTTGTTTTATACCAGATTTTAATGCTCTGGTTTCTATCACAATAGCTTGAGGGCTCACTGGAGCAAGAGAAGAAGCTCCGTATGGACCTTGAGAGAGCCAAGAGAAAGCTTGAGGGTGATCTGAAACTTGCCCAGGAGTCCATAATGGACCTGGAGAATGAAAAACAGCAATCAGATGAGAAGATCAAAAAGTGAGTAGATGTCTGCATAATTACACATTTAACAAAAAGTACGTATTTTGCACATTTTACAAAACACTTTTTTAAAAACAGGAAGGACTTTGAGATGAGTCAGCTTCTCAGCAAGATTGAGGATGAACAGTCTTTAGGAGCACAGCTTCAGAAGAAGATCAAAGAACTTCAGGTAACACTAACCCCAATCTTTCTGATGTGAAATGGTGAGGAAGTTGCATAGCTGTGAAAACCAACCAACATTACAAAGATCACTAAAGAACTCCTTGTCTTTCTTTCTTTAGGCCCGTATCGAGGAGCTGGAAGAGGAAATAGAGGCAGAGCGAGCTGCTCGTGCCAAAGTAGAGAAGCAGAGAGCTGATCTCTCCAGGGAACTTGAAGAGATCAGCGAGAGGCTTGAGGAAGCTGGTGGTGCTACTGCTGCTCAGATTGAGATGAACAAGAAGCGTGAAGCTGAATTCCAGAAGTTGCGTCGTGATCTGGAGGAGTCCACCTTGCAGCATGAAGCTACAGCTGCAGCTCTCCGAAAGAAGCAGGCAGACAGTGTGGCTGAACTCGGAGAACAGATCGACAACCTTCAGCGGGTCAAGCAGAAGCTGGAGAAGGAGAAGAGTGAATACAAGATGGAGATTGATGACCTGACAAGCAACATGGAGGCTGTGGCTAAAGCAAAGGTAATGTCATTAGAGAATCAATAAATATAAAAACATCTTTACAAACATCTGCATATAAACCTGTACATTTTAAGGCTAATTTAGAGAAGATGTGCCGAACCCTGGAAGACCAGCTGAGTGAAATCAAGACCAAGAGTGATGAAAATGTTCGTCAGCTGAATGACATGAATGCACAACGTGCAAGACTTCAGACTGAAAATGGTAAGGCATGGCAAATAAGGTATACATGTAATAAAAAAAATTGTAAATTATTAAAAAGTGTCAGTTATTATATTTTATAGTAATATTTCTAATGTGATTTCAAGGTGAATTTAGCCGCCAACTGGAAGAGAAAGAAGCACTTGTTTCACAGCTAACTAGAGGAAAACAGGCTTATACACAGCAAATTGAGGAACTCAAAAGGCATATTGAGGAAGAAGTCAAGGTAGAGTTATACAAAATTCATGAGTTAATTAATTCTGAAAATTAAGTTTCAACAATCTAAATAATTGTAAAGACTGGACTACTGAAAGGCCCAAAATATGTTGCTTTACAGGCCAAGAATGCTCTGGCCCATGCGGTTCAGTCAGCCCGTCATGACTGTGACTTGCTCAGAGAGCAGTATGAGGAGGAGCAGGAGGCCAAAGCTGAACTCCAGCGGGGAATGTCTAAGGCCAACAGTGAGGTGGCTCAATGGAGAACCAAATATGAGACTGATGCAATCCAGCGGACCGAGGAGCTTGAGGAATCCAAGTAATTACAGCAAAGAACAATGTCTCCAGCACACTACATTTAATTTCACAAATATTAGTAAAATTTCATCATTTAATTTCACTCTCTTCAGGAAAAAGCTTGCCCAGCGTCTGCAGGATGCTGAAGAATCCATTGAAGCGGTGAACTCCAAGTGTGCCTCACTGGAAAAGACCAAACAGAGACTGCAGGGTGAAGTAGAGGACCTCATGATTGATGTGGAGAGGGCAAATTCATTGGCTGCCAACCTTGACAAGAAGCAGAGAAACTTTGACAAGGTGAGAAACAAGTGGATAATCTTTACATCTAAAACTTTAAATCTAAAACTGGACTTTGCTAATTAAGGAGCCCCGCACATGACATGCAGGAAAAAATATAAGGCTAAATCGAGTGCACGATTTACTAATTTGTTCCCTCAATGTACTAAAATGTGAATATGATTACTATAGCGTTCCTTCAATTTACTATTGCATTCACTTGATTTATAAAATGTGCGCACGATTTACTAATTCGTTAGTAAAGGGCTCTGTAGCTAATTAAAGAGCCACAAAGATGGGAAATCAAAAATTACCTGTATTACAGTGTATGATGTAGCTGTCCATCAGTGTAAACAATGTGCAAAGTAATTAAACCAAAAAAAGTACACGATTTATAAAGTTATTGGCTTCTAAAGTAAGGAGTCGACTCTGAATCGCTGAAACGAGTCGTTATAGATTTCAAATCCTTTGCCCATCTCTATGTATGTCACTAGGAACAATTTGCATAATAACCTGCCCCACCCCCCCACACAGACGCTCTGGTTGGTGTGAGAGCATCATGTCGAGGATACAGTGTGTTTTTAATTGTAAAGGCAAGTTTGTTTTATTTTCACTGCCAAAGAATGGAGATCAGAATAACCAATGGCTAAAATTCATTTTTACCAGAATACCAGAGCAGTACAACAAATCCCTTTTGTTGTGTTCACAACATTGCACTGATGACTGCTTTTCTAATCTCGGTGAGTACAAGGCGGGATTTTCAAAGCGTTTGGCCATAAAAGAGGGTTCATTACCAACTTTATTTAGACCAACAAGCATCTCCGAATCACAACGCGAGTATGATTATGAAGTTATGTGTTTGTTTTCTCCCAAGCGTCTTATCAGTATGTGTGCTGTCTGCAGCCTTTGTCTGTGCTGATCTTCATTTACAAACACGTCATTAAAATGAAGTGTAACAAGTGCTGCTAACAGATATTCTGTGATAAAGTAATCCATATGAAAACAACGCGATGTCCGTTTTTCACGTCTCCCTTCATTATATCTAATGTGACCACGCCCCCGCGCTGAACGCGCCATTCAGATTCAAACTGAAGCGCGCGGCTTGAATACGCATTGTTTACCATGAAGTTGTGTGCAGAACAACCAATCAAAACTGACTATGTTAGTTGACCAATCAGAACACAGTATGCTACCGAAAGGTGGGGTTTAAGGAAACTGAATCTTTTGAACAGCTTCGCGCGAACTGTTTGGGGATCTCTGAGAATTGAGGTAATTTTAAAATTATATTTTGACAAAATGACAATGTTTTTAACCTTGGATGGATTTAAACCTATTGTACAGGACTTATAAACAGTGATAGGAAGCTTAGAATTTTCATCTTACTGGCTCTTTAACAATGACTACCTTTTTCCTAGGTCCTAGCAGAGTGGAAACAGAAGTATGAGGAAAGCCAGGCTGAACTAGAAGGTGCTCAGAAAGAAGCTCGTTCTCTCAGCACTGAGCTGTTCAAAATGAAGAACTCCTATGAAGAAGCTCTTGATCACCTTGAGACACTGAAGAGGGAGAACAAGAATCTGCAACGTAAATGCCATTTTTTTGTAAACGATTATTTATAAGAGAAAAGCAATATAACCATAATTTTACAATTCTAATTACAATTCTGATTTCTAATTTTAAACCTTTTAGAGGAAATTTCTGACCTTACTGAGCAGCTTGGAGAGACTGGAAAGAGCATTCATGAGTTAGAGAAAGCCAAGAAGACAGTGGAGTCTGAGAAATCAGAGATCCAGACTGCACTTGAAGAAGCTGAGGTGCCATTCCTTTTCTACTATTTTAGCAATGACACTGTTGCTTGAATAATTTAAAACACTGAATATGGAGCGATTCAAAACCTTAAATTATAGAATTCTGCTAAATATTTTCTTCTAAATAACTCATAAATTATTTGATTGCCATGAATCACAGAGGCTATATCATTTTTTGACAATGAAATATGATAGAAATATTTTCCCTTTGCCCTTATAGGGCACCCTGGAGCATGAAGAGTCGAAGATTCTTCGTGTGCAGCTGGAGCTGAACCAGGTGAAGAGTGAGATTGACAGGAAGCTGGCTGAGAAGGATGAGGAGATGGAACAGATCAAGAGGAACAGCCAAAGAGTGATCGACTCCATGCAGAGCACTCTGGACTCTGAGGTCAGGAGCAGAAATGATGCCCTGAGAGTCAAAAAGAAGATGGAGGGAGATCTGAATGAGATGGAGGTCCAGCTGAGTCATGCAAACCGCCAGGCTGCTGAGGCCCAGAAACAGCTCAGGAACGTCCAAGGACAACTCAAGGTATCTCTCTGAAGAATGAGGAATTGAAACGCATATTAAATGTATGATAATATTATACATGAATTAACTGAGAATGACCTGCAACTAACAACTAAAGAACATTGCCACAGGATGCCCAACTGCACCTTGATGAAGCTGTCAGAGGACAGGAGGACATGAAGGAGCAGGTGGCCATGGTGGAGCGCAGGAATAACCTGATGCAAGCAGAGATTGAGGAGCTGAGAGCTGCACTGGAGCAAACAGAGAGAGGCCGCAAAGTGGCGGAGCAGGAGCTGGTGGATGCCAGCGAGCGTGTGGGACTGCTGCACTCACAAGTACAGAAAAACTATACCCTGAGCAAATTAAGTTGACATGAGAGCAGAGTTTAGTTAAATGTAGACTACATAAACTACCTGCTTAAATCCCACAGAATACAAGTCTTATTAACACCAAGAAGAAGCTTGAGGCTGATCTGGTCCAGGTTCAAGGAGAGGTGGATGATGCAGTCCAGGAGGCCAGAAATGCAGAGGAAAAGGCCAAGAAGGCCATCACTGATGTGAGCGCTAAGATTCTGTTTCTCTATTCTAATTTTAACAGTTATTTGACTTTGTTTATCTGCATTTGGTAACAAAGGGAACCTTCATGGAAGGCATTCCTGTCTATATTGGCTAGTTTATTTGAATTGGCTCATATTTCAGGCTGCCATGATGGCTGAGGAGCTGAAGAAGGAGCAGGACACCAGTGCTCACCTGGAGAGGATGAAGAAGAACCTGGAGGTGACTGTCAAAGACCTGCAGCACCGTCTGGATGAAGCTGAGAGTCTTGCCATGAAGGGTGGAAAGAAACAGCTCCAGAAACTGGAGTCCAGGGTAAATTACAAGCTAAACACTGTCTTAGATGAACTGTCTATGGTACAGATTTGAAAGGTGACATCAATCTCTCTCTACTGAAGGTGCGCGAGTTGGAGGCTGAAGTTGAAGCGGAACAGAGACGTGGAGCAGACGCTGTGAAAGGAGTTCGCAAATATGAAAGGAGAGTTAAGGAGCTCACCTACCAGGTAAAACTACACAGGATTTAGAAACTTACATTTCATTATAATTTACATAGGTAAACTAAGACCATCAACAATACTTTTACCCAAAGACTGAGGAAGACAAGAAGAACGTGATCCGACTGCAGGATCTGGTAGACAAGCTGCAGCTGAAAGTGAAGGCCTACAAGCGCCAGGCTGAAGAAGCTGTAAGTTTAATGTCAAATGTCCTAAGTGTGAGGTTTTGATATTTTCTAAACAATACATTTAGTGCCATGAGTGCAATGCACTGAAAGGGGTTGGATATCTGGTGTTATCCTAACAGGAGGAGCAGGCCAACACTCACCTGTCCAGGTACAGGAAGGTGCAGCATGAGCTGGAGGAGGCTCAGGAGCGCGCTGATATCTCTGAGTCCCAGGTCAACAAGCTGAGAGCCAAGAGCCGTGATGCTGGGAAGGTAACAAACGCACATAGTAGTTGTAAAATGTGCTCTGCAAAGCTAGAGTTTTATATGTAACGTTAAAATATTTTTCAACAAAATTTTTATTTTCTGCATTTTCAAGACTAAGGATGAAGAATGAAGAGAAGAAAACGCACCTACAAGCATGCATTTAATATGACGCTGCTGGGTTTTCATGTGTCCAATAAAATGAAATACAGTCTCAATGCTGTCTTCTTTTGTTGATGTTCACCATATGAAACTTCTTTCAAACATTTATATGTATCCATTCAACTGACACTTTTATTCAAGAGGCTTAGCTATTTATCATTAGAACCAACAATATTTCCAGTACAAAATTAGAAAATCCCAAATTCAGTATCTCAGACAATTAGAATATTACATAAGAACAATACAAAGAAAGGATTTTTAGAAATCTTGGCCAACTAAAAAGTATGAACATGAAAAGTATGAGCATGTACAGCACTCAATACTCAGTTGGGTCTCCTTTTGTCTGAATGACTGCAGCAATGCGGCGAGGCATGGAGTGGATCAGTCTGTGGCACAGCTCAGGTGTTATGAGAGCCCATGTTGCTCTGATAGTGGCCTTCAGCTCTTCTGCATTCTTGGGTCTGGCATATCGTAACTTCCTCTTCAAAAAAATATTTTCTATGGGGTTAAGGTCAGGCGAGTTTGCTGGCCAATTAAGAACAGGGATACCATGGTCCTTAAACCAGGTACTGGAAGCTTTGGCACTGTGTGCAGGTGCCCAGTCCTGTTGGAAAATTAAATCTGCATCTCCATAAAGTCGGTCAGCAGCATGAAGCATGAAGTGCTCTAAAACTTCCTGGTATATGGCTGTGTTGACCTTTGACCTCAGAAAACACAGTGGACCAATACCAGCAGATGACATGGCACCCCAAACCATCACTGACTGTAGAAACTTTACACTGGTCCTCAAGCAACGTGGATTGTGTGCCTCTCCTCTCCTCCTCCAGACTCTGGGACCCTGATTTCCAAAGGAAATGCAACATTTACTTTTATCAGAGTTAGGGTTAGGGTTAGGGTTAGGGTTAGGGTCCTTTTTGTCTTTAGCCCAGGCTAGATGCTTCTGATGCTGTCTGTTGTTCAAGAGTGGCTTGACACAAGGAATGCGACAGCTGAAACCCATGTCTTGCATACGTCTGCGCGTAGTGGTCCTTAAAGCACTGATTCCAGTCCACTCTTTGTGCAAGGTGTCAATGGTCGTCTTTTGGACAACTGTCAAGTCAGCAAGTCAGCAATTAGCCCATAATTGTATAGCCTACAGAACTAGACTGAGAGACCATTTAAAGGCCTTTGCAGGTGTTTTGAGTTAATTAGCTGATTACAGTGAGACACCAGGTGCCTTCAATATTGAACCTTTTCACAATATTCAAATTTTCTGAAATACTTAATTTAGAATTTTCCTTAGTTGTCAGTTATAATCATCAAAATTGAAATATATCAGTCTGTGTGTAATGCATTAATATAATATACAAGTTTCACTTTTTGAATGGAATTAGTGAAATAAATCAACTTTTTGACGATATTCTAATTATATGACCAGCACCTGTATATACTTAGGAAAATTGTTTTTACACAGAAGACAAAAACTTTAATTAATTATAAATGTCATGGCTATTTACAGATGTTTAATCAAACATGAACTTCCCCAAAACAAGAAGGTACCTTACCTAGGCTATGCTTATTAATATGGAAACATGGCTATAATCCGGACATATTTTTTACCAGCAAAATTTCCCATCTATCAGAGAAATTAGTTTTAGATTTGTTGCCAAGAACTCAACATTGAAAAATTACCTTAAAAATAAGATCAGTCATTGAGTTGAAGTTTCTTTTTAAGAGACTGTTCAACCTATGAAAAGCCAATTGGAAGGAATACACAGATTTAATGAAAGTGATGTGACAAACAGCGAAGCATGGTGACCCATACTCAGAGTTCATGCTCTGCATTAAACCCAGCCAAAGTGCACACACACAGCAGTGAACACACACCCGGTGCAGTGGGCATCATTTATGCTGCAGTGCCCGGGGAGCAGTTGTCTTAAAGACACTCTTTGTCTTAAAGCAATCAAACAAAGGTGGAGTCAGTGATAGAAATAATAGACCTTCTGTCACAAATTAAGACCGTTTTACAAGTTGCATCAAAAAGGATTCAAGAAAGACTATGCCAAGAGTGTGTCGTAAGAGCTACATTCCCAGAATGTGAAGTGAAATACTATCCAACTCTCAAAGAATATGAAAAAGAATACCTAAAAGATGCCTATGCTGACTTTACCCACAAACTCGGTGACACCATTCTTAAATTAATAAGTGCCCAAAGAAGGGAAACCTGCCAGCATATGATAGAGACCATCAACTTCTCAAAGAACAGCAAAAACCTTGGGCTATTTTTGTCAACTGCAGGTGGCAGATTCTTTTTTATATATTTAGTGCCCAAACCTGGGAACAATCTACTTAGCATTGTTTGGGAGGCAGACACACTCAGTTGGCCACTCTCCACTCACCTTGAAGCAGAATTTCCATTCATCTCGGATCTCTGTCATTAACAAGACATCTTAAGCAGAGACACAAAATTACTGTTGACTGGATACTTTGGTATCATTCTCTGAAATCCCTCCAGACTCCAGAAAGTTTCTTCACAACTTTTACAACCTGCCAATGCAGCTTGTTTTAGTTGCTTGAATTCTGACTTGACTATTTTACTTGTACGAAGATTATATTTTACTCTGAAAATGCTTCTCTCCATACTGGATCAATAATCCAAAGTTGACTGGACATGTCAACTGATTTTATGCTCTTAGAACAGATGTGGTATGATTGCAAACCAGACCATATTCACATAGAAATACATTTGTAGCTTTGTTCATTGTGATCTGAACCATTTGGCCAGAAATCTTAACATCTAAATAAGAATATGGAGCAAATCATATACTCTTCATTACTTAATTTTAAAGGCACACAGTATATTGAAAATCAGTGTACTTACAGAGATTTTGGAGTGATGATAGGTCAGGTAAGTCTTCACTGTGGCCTAGATGAGAGATCTAAACCTCATAAAAAAGAAAAGGAACGGAATTTGTGCTCTGCATTTCACCCACACACGTGTGCACATACAGCAGTGAATAGTGAACAAACACACACCTGGGGAGTCTATGGACGTTTGGTTCTTGCTCAAGGGTCTAAACTCAGTCGTGAGATTGAGGGTGGAAGAGAGCACTAGTCATTCATATCACCCACCTACAATCCCTGCTGGTACCAAGAATCAAACCTGCAACCTTAGGTTACAAGTCTGACTCGTTAACCATTAGATCACAACTGCCCCCTAATACAAACAGAAGAGCTCACTGTGCTATATTTAATGTTTTCTCCATATAAGAACATGCTTTTTATAACTTTGAGAGTCATAATATCACCATGAAACAAGATTAGTATTGCAGTGACCACTGAGCTTTAATTGTCCAATAAAAAATCTGCCAGAGATATTATTTTCCATTTGGAAAATCTCTGGTAATAAATCTTCTAGGTTTTAATGGTCCTGCTAGCCAAACTTCTCAAATTAGTCAAGAAGAAAAATCTCTTCTCACATGCCTGAGATTGAACTAAATATAACATACAGTAAGCTCTTCATGATTCTGTAAAACATTTAAACTAATATGTGAATAACTTTACTTCATGTGCAAACACTGTTACATGACTTTATTTGACTTTGAAGAGGAAAATGTATGTCTGAAAGCAAATGCTGAAACATGCTGAACAAAGGAAAGGTAATTAATGTGTATAAGGTGATCAAGTGGTTGCCCAAAAGGTAAGTTGTATATAACCCTTCAAATATTTTAGTCATCAGATTTGTTGGTCTGGCTGTCACTGCTGAAACTGAAAACTAGTGACAGCTGACTGCTTCTCCACATCCAAACCAAGTTAATCCTCTGTGCCAAGTTCCAATAATTTTAAAGATGATACATTGAAATAAGACTTGCCATCAAATTAAACACTGCAAATAAGCAGGTTCACATAAGAAAAACTACATTCAAACAACAGTACAGCCTAAAAAAAGCATGGATTGTAAAACTGTTTAAACATACATAATCCAAAAAGTACATAATCCAAAAGTCTATGAGTATGTGATTTCTTTAACATGAAAACATTTCAATATTATGAACATTTTGTGTAGAAAATTGTTCTTAGATGAAGTAAACAATATTAACAATTAAAAACCCTGCATCTTAAAGCAAGCCCAAAAAATGAATGGCAACTTGCTGTCTTTCTATTTTCCTCTAGGACAGAGTTACATTACCATAAACCAAGCAGAATTACATGACCAAATCAAGCTGGACAGTTCTGCTGACTGTTCAGTAACAACACTATATAAACGGCACCCTCTGATTGAAGCACAGTGGCCCATTGAAGGTGGGTAAGATATTTGCTTGTAGTTTCAGAAAGCTAAAATTATTGTATTTTTTTCTGAATTTATATATTAGCATATGTAGTCTAACATATGTAGAGAAAAAAAAAACATGCTTTTTTGTTGTTGTTGTTGTTGTTTTCAGAATCCTGAACGTGACAGCTGTTATTTCTCTTTGGGCATTGTACAAGGTAAAGTTTTAATAAAATATTTAAAAAAATTAACTTGCAAAAAATGATTATGATAATGCCATATAAATCTTTTAAATACTAATAATTAATAAATTGACAAACATTTTCATGCACAATTAATTAAAGTAAAAGTCATGGTTAAATGCAGTTAAAAGTTAGACCAAAAAATAAAATGAAACTTCAATTAAAGTTAAAATGTGAACCAAATTAAATCTATCAGCATTGTAATGTCAGTTCCACTCCACAGTGAAGTGCCATCATGGGAGATGCTGAAATGGAGTGTTTCGGCCCGGCGGCTGTTTACCTCCGGAAGCCAGAAAGAGAGAGGATCGAGGCTCAGACTGCCCCTTTTGATGCCAAAACGGCGTTCTTTGTGGTAGATGCAGATGAGATGTACCTGAAGGGTACTCTTGTTAGTAAAGAGGGTGGCAAAGCTACCGTCAAAACTCACAGTGGGAAAGTAAGTATCATGTAATCAAGTATCATATCATATAAAAAATATATATATTTCATATGTTACTGTGATTTAGTCTCCAGTAAAATGTTGTACAAAACTCTCTCATCCTTCTTCTGATTACTGATCAATGTTCATTACAGACTGTCACGGTAAAAGAAGATGAAATCTTCCCCATGAATCCTCCCAAGTTTGACAAAATTGAGGACATGGCCATGATGACCCACCTCAATGAGCCTGCTGTGCTGTATAACCTCAAAGAGCGTTACGCAGCATGGATGATCTATGTAAGTTTAAGTAAATCATGTTTTATTCCTGGTATGGGACGGCAGCCCTGAAAACTGGACTCTCTATCTCTGTTTCAGACCTACTCTGGCTTGTTCTGCGTCACTGTCAATCCCTACAAGTGGCTCCCAGTGTACGACACAGTTGTTGTGGGTGGATACAGAGGCAAAAAGAGGATTGAAGCCCCACCTCACATCTTCTCCATCTCCGACAACGCCTACCAGTTCATGCTCACTGGTAAGTGGATTCTGGAAGTGTGTTAATACACAAGGGTTAAAAAGATGCACTTTACACTAAAAGAAAATAGAAAAAAATGCACTTTACAATAACTACTATGAAGTATAAGTGTATAATTTATTGCCTATAAATTGTACAAATTGTGACAGTGTTTACATATAAGTAAGTTAAATGCAAACAGTATGTATGCCATTTTATTTAAATTACTGTGCAAAAAAAATAATTGTTTATTAAGTCCATATAAAAGTGGACTGAAAATGCTTTAACATATTTGTTTTTGTATGTTTAGTTAACAACTAGCTAGTAAACCATACCTAGCTGAGGTTTTCAACTGATGCAAGAATGCATTAATTGATTTAGTTCTTTATAGGAACCATTATTTTGCATTATTCAAGTAAAGTCACATTTATTTTTATAGCGCTTTATGCATTACAGAGTGTTTAAGAGTAGCCTCACTGAGTTAACCAGGAATAATCCAGAATCAATGTAAATCAAACTACTATATCGAGACAATTACAATTCTGCTGTAAAACAGCTCTAACTGCATAAAAGATGTAACAAACTTTTTCTATATGAACCTATAAAGTAAAATTAGCATATAAAGCATATAAAGATTAGCATATAGCCTATTAATGTATTGACAAATAAAAAAATATATATATAATAGATGAGTTAAGTAAAAATAAGGGCTGACCCCTAATGGTCGACCAACATATTATTAGTTGCAGAAAAAAAAATCAAAGGACTGGTGAGGTCACAGAGTTTGTGACAGACGGATCCTTAACAATTGTTCTATTTGTTAATTCAGTACATCGGGCAGGACATCCAAATGCTCACCTGTCATTCATCAACCTCAAATATGTCTTATAATCTGAAATATGTTAGTAAAAGCAATTTTACATGGCCACTCAATCTGACGTTAACCTTGATTAGTGTGCATTTTTTAAGTGCTCACTGCAGGACAAATGGAAGCGCTGGTGTGTTCATCTGCTCCTAAAATACTCCCTCATTTTTGGTCATACAAAAAAAGAGTAATACTATTTTCAAATCTGTAAAGACTCTACCCTCATTTGTGTGCAATCACAATAACAACAAAACATTGTGCTTTCCCAAAATAATGAAAGCAAACAGGATGCACTTTCTGCTGTCTTGGTCTCTGTGAACTTGCACATCAAAAAAATTATAAATTAACTTAAACTCCAGTGTACACTTGCCAATTCAAATGGAAATGTTTTTTTTTTTCAGATTATATAATCCATATGAAACATGCATACAGGCACATCTACTACTGTGGAGATGACGAGTCAGTGTCACCAAATTCAGCCCTTAAATTGAAAGCAAAGAAAACACTCATTTATCAATATATTATAAAAAATGTTAATGCAGCCTCCTGTTTTTCTCTGTCACATTTTTTATCATTACTTCTGCCGATGTGCTGTGGTAAGCTTTATGTGTTACCTTTGAGCACGTATTAGGCTATGTAGGAAATGAAAGGCTTATAATTATAATTTAAATGGTTTGTTAATAAATGTGTGATTTGTTAACTAATGATTAAAATGAATGACTACTAGTCAACCAGAAAAATCTTAGGGCAGCCCTACTAAAAATACTTTATAAACAGTGCAAACTATTCCGCAAACCCTGATAACATCCCATGGTTTCATTTCAGATCGTGAGAACCAGTCCGTCCTGATTACGTGAGTAAATATTGCTCTGATGGAATAAGCTAAAGCTTTTCAATTTTATATATATAAATTAATTGAAAATGTATTACTAAAACATGATCTTGTATCAATCTCCAGTGGAGAATCTGGTGCAGGAAAGACTGTGAACACAAAACGTGTCATTCAGTACTTTGCAACTGTTGGTGCGATGTCTGGACCAAAGAAGGCAGAGCCAGTCCCTGGAAAAATGCAGGTTAGTAAACACTTATTCTAGACGTGTTATTGACGAAAGTATTTATACCTACTATCTACTGCCCTTCAATTACATTAGGGATCACTGGAGGATCAGATCGTGGCAGCAAACCCTCTGCTGGAGGCTTATGGTAATGCCAAGACTGTGAGGAACGACAATTCATCTCGTTTTGTAAGTTGCACCTATTAATCATTACCGCATTGTACAACATCAGTCACATTTTCAAAACTTCCAAACAGTTGAGCTGATTTCAATCTCTGTAGGGTAAATTCATCAGGATTCACTTTGGCACCACTGGAAAACTGGCCTCAGCTGATATTGAAACTTGTGAGTCAATACTGTTTTAAGCCAAATATTTTATCATTTGGTGACTAACAACAACAAATTAATCAATTGAACTCAATTGAACTTTTTCCACCACTTTTACAGATCTGCTAGAAAAGTCAAGAGTGACATTCCAGCTGTCGGCTGAGAGGAGTTACCACATCTTCTACCAGCTCATGACTGGACACAAGCCAGAGCTGCTCGGTGAGAAATCCACAGGATTGTGTGTTTCAGTTAATTCCTAGTGTAAGAGCACTGTTAACATGCTGCACATCAACTCTTTACAGAGGCCCTGCTCATCACCACCAACCCTTACGACTATCCAATGATCAGCCAGGGTGAAATCACTGTCAAGAGCATCAATGATGTGGAGGAGTTCATTGCTACAGATGTATGTGCACAACTCTGTTTATATTAGTAGTAGTAGAGGTATTTTCAGATTACAAGCAATGTATCTGGCATGAAATTAAAAAGAAGAACAATAGCATGAACTGACGTAAATCTTGCATGACATGCAATATAAACTGCATATTAATGCATTACGTGTTTAATTTGGTCTGTGTAAAAACAGACTGCCATTGACATTCTGGGCTTCACTGCTGATGAGAAAATCAGCATCTACAAGCTAACAGGTGCTGTGATGCATCATGGGAACATGAAGTTCAAACAGAAGCAGAGAGAGGAGCAGGCTGAACCTGATGGCACTGAGGGTAGGTTGTATTATTAACACAAATTAGCATGCTAACATTGACTTCATTGGTGAAAGTGATGCATAAATCTGTACGTCCTCAGTGGCTGATAAAATCGCTTACCTCTTGGGCATCAACTCCGCTGACATGCTGAAAGCTCTGTGCTTCCCCAGAGTGAAGGTCGGGAATGAGATGGTGACCAAAGGCCAGACAGTCCCACAGGTGATCACTTACCTTTCCAATAGATAAATTTGTTCTTGAAAATAAAAGTCTAATATTTGTTACACTGATCTTTGAATTTCTCAGGTGAACAACGCAGTTTCAGCTCTCTGCAAGTCTATCTATGAGAAAATGTTCTTGTGGATGGTCATACGAATCAATGAGATGCTGGACACGAAGCAGCCTAGACAGTTCTTCATTGGTGTGCTGGACATCGCTGGATTTGAGATCTTCGATGTGAGCATCAGTCATTAATGTCTCTGTAAGAATCAAGATATAAAAGATTGCAGTAGGCAGTGAGAACTTGCTTCTGTATGATTATCAGTTCAACAGCTTGGAGCAGCTATGCATCAACTTCACAAATGAGAAACTGCAACAGTTCTTCAACCACCATATGTTCGTTCTGGAGCAAGAGGAATACAAGAAAGAAGGCATTGAATGGGAGTTCATTGACTTTGGTATGGACTTGGCTGCCTGCATTGAGCTCATTGAGAAGGTAAGAGGATATTCTGTAAATTAAATTTACTATTCACACTGTGTCTGTACTTGAGATTGTATATTTCTTCAACAGCCAATGGGCATCTTCTCCATCCTTGAAGAGGAGTGCATGTTCCCCAAGGCAACAGACACAAGCTTCAAAAACAAGCTGCATGATCAGCATCTGGGCAAATGTGCAGCTTTCCAGAAGCCCAAGCCTGCCAAAGGTAAGGCCGAGGCCCACTTCTCTCTGGTGCACTACGCCGGCACTGTGGACTACAACATCGTCGGCTGGCTGGACAAGAACAAGGACCCACTGAACGACTCTGTGGTGCAACTTTACCAAAAGTCATCTCTCAAAGTACTGGCCTTCCTGTATGCCGCTCATGAGCTGCTGAAGGTATGAACATCTTCATTTCCTGAATTCTTCAATATAAATTTTTAATGATATGCCAAAACAGAAGAAAAGATAACTGTATCGTAACACTTCATAAAAAACATAAGTATATCTATGCAAGATGACAGAGCAGTTAATATCTGTCAGTATCAGATATTAATCCATTGAACTAGTTAATATAAAACAATATAAAATCAATAATAATTTATTTCTTTGGACATAAAACAGCTGAGGGTTGGCGGTGGAAAGAAAGGCAAGAAGAAGGGTGGTTCCTTCCAGACGGTGTCTGCACTTTTTAGGGTAAACATAATTCTCTCTTTTAATGAAGGATGTGAATGTCTTCTCTATTAAACACTGGAATAAATGGCATAAACATTTTCACAGGAGAACTGGGTAAGCTGATGACTAACCTGAGGAGCACTCACCCTCACTTTGTGCGCTGCTTGATTCCTAATGAGTCCAAGACTCCAGGTAAAGTTGGATCTCTGAAGACTCAAATGTATGAAAGTTTTGAAAATACTCTGGAACCTTAAAAACATTTGCATTGCAGGTCTGATGGAGAACTTCCTGGTTTATCCACCAGCTCAGGTTGTAATGGTGTGTTGGAGGGTATCAGAATCTGCAGGAAGGGTTTCCCCAGCAGAATCCACTATGGTGACTTCAAGCAGAGGTAAGACACCACGCCTGTTTCGATCTGTTAATTAGAGATAATACACCACCTAATTTTAACCTATAATACAAAATTTTTGGTTTCACCAAAATAAAATCTTACTTTTATGTCCTTCTAGATACAAAGTATTAAATGCTTAGTGTCATCCCTGAGGGACAGTTCATTGACAACAAAAAGGCTTCAGAGAAACTCTTGGCTCTATTGATGTGGACCACACCCAATACAAGTTTGGACACACCAAGGTAAGTTACCCCAGTAAAATATTCTGCACCACCAAAACCAAAAGGAAACTTATTATAATTATGGCATGATAATTTTACTAAATCATTTAAATTAAATCTTAATGGTCCACCACCACAATACATCTAAACATTTTGATGTAGACAAATCTTCTTGAAACTGTTCAGTAGGGGTTTAGGTCAAGGCTTTGTGCCAGTCAAGTTATTCCACACCAGAGTCAACAAAACAATTCTATATGGATCCCCTTTGAGATATTATTTTGCCTCCTCAAACTAAAAGTAATTAATTAGCTAAACTGCCTTTTCTATATAATTAAATTTTAAATGTATTAGAAATAGGTGATATAATGTAACCCAGGTCTCTGTCACTGTACCACAAATTTTATTTTTATTCTTGTAGGTATTCTTCAAAGCTGGGTCTGTTGGGTACTCTTGAGGAGATGAGAGATGAGAAACTAGCATCACTGGTTACCATGACTCAGGCTTTGTGCCGTGGATACGTCATGAGGAAAGAGTTTGTCAAAATGATGGAGAGGAGGTAAGATCAACTTACAAAACCTTTTGGAAACCCACTGTTTTGTACCACAGATTGATAATGATTAATTTACTGATTATAATGTATCACAGAGAATCAATTTATTCCATCCAATACAACATCCGCTCATTCATGAATGTCAAACATTGGCCATGGATGAAGCTCTACTTCAAGATCAAGCCTCTTCTGAAGAGTGCAGAGACTGAGAAAGAGATGGTAGCAATGAAGGAGAATTACGAAAAAATGAAGGAGGATCTGGCAAAGGCATTAGCTAAAAAGAAGGAGCTTGAGGAGAAAATGGGTGTCACTTCTTCAGGAAAAAAATGACCTTCAGCTGCAAGTAACAGCTGTGAGTATTTCAGCTTTTACTGATCCCAATAAGCATCCTACAGCTATGAGCATAAGTCATTAAATATATCCATGTGAATGAACAGGAATCTGAAAACCTCTCTGATGCTGAGGAGAGATGTGAAGGGCTCATCAAAAGCAAGATCCAGCTCGAGGCCAAACTCAAAGATACAAACGAGAGACTGGAGGATGAGGAGGAAATCAATGCTGAACTGACTGCCAAGAAGAGGAAACTGGAGGATGAATGCTCCGAGCTGAAGAAAGACATCGATGACCTGGAGCTCACCTTGGCAAAAGTGGAGAAGGAGAAACATGCTACAGAAAATAAGGTCATTATTTTTTATTCTATCTTCATACTGCTGATTGTGATTCAGGTTCTTGAGAATGAAAGCAGTAAACAATGCATCCATCTAGGTGAAAAACCTGACAGAGGAGATGGCCTCTCAGGATGAGAGCATCGCCAAGCTGACCAAAGAGAAGAAAGCCCTCCAAGAGGCACACCAGCAGACTCTTGATGACCTTCAGGCAGAGGAAGACAAGTCAACACACTGACTAAAGCTAAGACAAAGCTTGAGCAGCAAGTGGACGATGTAAGATGCTTGGAATAGGAATCAGATCATCAATAGAAGCAATTTTTTTGTTTTTTGTTTTGTTTTTGTTTTTTACCAGATTTTAATGCTCTGGTTTCTATCACAATAGCTTGAGGGCTCACTGGAGCAAGAGAAGAAGCTCCGTATGGACCTTGAGAGAGCCAAGAGAAAGCTTGAGGGTGATCTGAAACTTGCCCAGGAGTCCATAATGGACCTGGAGAATGAAAAAAACAGCAATCAGATGAGAAGATTCAAAAAGTGAGTAGATGTCTGCATAATTACAACATTTAACAAAAAGTACGTATTTTGCACATTTTACAAAACACTTTTTTAAAAACAGGAAGGACTTTGAGATGAGTCAGCTTCTCAGCAAGATTGAGGATGAACAGTCTTTAGGAGCACAGCTTCAGAAGAAGATCAAAGAACTTCAGGTAACTAACCCAATCTTTCTGATGTGAAATGGTGAGGAAGTTGCATAGCTGTGAAAACCAACCAACATTACAAAGATCACTAAAGAACTCCTTGTCTTTCTTTCTTTAGGCCCGTATCGAGGAGCTGGAAGAGGAAATAGAGGCAGAGCGAGCTGCTCGTGCCAAAGTAGAGAAGCAGAGAGCTGATCTCTCCAGGGAACTTGAAGAGATCAGCGAGAGGCTTGAGGAAGCTGGTGGTGCTACTGCTGCTCAGATTGAGATGAACAAGAAGCGTGAAGCTGAATTCCAGAAGTTGCGTCGTGATCTGGAGGAGTCCACCTTGCAGCATGAAGCTACAGCTGCAGCTCTCCGAAAGAAGCAGGCAGACAGTGTGGGCTGAACTCGGAGAACAGATCGACAACTTCAGCGGGTCAAGCAGAAGCTGGAGAAGGAGAAGAGTGAATACAAGATGGAGATTGATGACCTGACAAGCAACATGGAGGCTGTGGCTAAAGCAAAGGTAATGTCATTAGAGATCATATTAAATATAAAAACATCTTTACAAACATCTGTTTTA
>NW_020524321.1:0-123129 GCF_003368295.1 Carassius auratus
ACAAAATCACTAAAACTAAATTAAAATACAAATGCAACATTACAAATGATTAAAATAACTATAATAGTACTTTAAAATACTAAAATAACACAACAAAAGATTTAAATGTGTATTCTTTATACACTTTAATCCAAATGTCAGTTTACATTCTAGTTTATAACTTGCTCTGTGTTTTTTTGTTTGTTAGTTTTTTTTTTTGTGGTACATAATCACGTCAGATCACCTTCATATTGATCCAGGAAAATGTTCTGCTTGTGTAAATACTGTGTTTGTTACATGAGGGTTATGAGATTTATTTTTAGAACCATTTTAGTACTTGTTCTAGATGGCATTGATTTTGACATAACCATCTTCTCTCCAAAGAAATACATTTCCCCACTGGCACCAGGACGTCCAGCTTAAGAAGATGCCACAGTGGTAGCAGCTAAATCATATCTTAGCTTCACAATGCTCTCAGACACAGCGGTGGGCCCGAGCAGCTCTAAAATCTGACACCAGCCGTATATCCCAGAAAAATACAGTGCTTCCGCATTTCAGACTTCCTCTACCGATAAAGCCTTTTCAATGGCCCTTGACCGCCTTTTCCTCATTTTGGTGTGCAGCTGGGTATTATAAGAGACTCGTACTGCCCTGAAGTCAGTGTTTTATGTCTTTATATTAAATGAGAGATGTCCTTTATTGTTGACCTTATGTGAGTTTGAGTAAAACTTCTACTTTGAGCGAATGCATTTCAGGGAAGTCTGTCTACCAGTGTCAGTGTTTTAGAGAAATGCAGTCTTCATCTTATTGGTTTAAGGAATGAAGGAAGGTCCTACTTGCTCATTGAAAACTAAAGATATAGACATTTTAGATAAAAAAAAAAAAAAACAGTTTTATTATTTATTTGCAAGCTTGATTGAGAGTTTGGTGGATTTTATATTTCCTCATACAGTTAAGGTTGTTAAAGTATTTTGAATAGAGCTTAGTCACTTTGTGTTAAATGAATAAAATCAATTTTTCAACAAAAAATACTCCTATATCAACATTGCTTCTCATAAATCGATACTGATCATTATTGCCACCAAGCCAAACCTTGAAAGCTCTCATCTTCAGTAAGCAAGGTTGCACTTATTTGATAAAAAATATAGGAAAAACTATAATATTTGAAATTAATTGCAATTTCAAACAAATGTTTTGTGTTTTATCGTTTTATAAAATGGCATTTATTCCTATGATGGCAGAGCTGAATTTCCAGCAGCCGTTACTCCAGTCGTCTGTGTCACATGATCCTTCAGAAATCTTCTGCTGATCTTTAATGTGCTGATTTGGTGCGCAAAAAAACATTTTGTTGTAATAGTTTCAAATCTGAACGGTATTTATGTGTAATCAAAATCTTTCGTAATATAATAAATGTGTTCACTGTCAGTTTGGATCAATGTAATGCATTCTTGTTTAATTCAGTGTAGTCCCAAAATGATATTTTTATACGCAATTTGTCATTGCAATACTAAAAATTACATTCTGGTTGGTGTTGGTGATTGATATTGTGCCACAGCTAACCACCTGCATGTTTAGCAATTCCAGAATGACCTTTAAATGACTGAATGTTTGACGTGGTTCATACTGTATGGTTGTGGGATGTTTCAGGCATGCAGCCCGTGCTGTATTCTGTGAGGGAGGCGTTGGAGGGCAGACCACACTGGGTGCGAACAGGCTCTGAGATCTGCTATTACAGGTATCGCGCCTCTTTATTTCACTTCAGCTCTGTACATTTCACCTCACATGATTTCACTTTGCCTTACTTTACTGTACTTCATCCCTCTATGCAGTCCATTTTTTAATTCAGGATATATCATCTAATGTGGTTTTGACTTTCCACAGAAACCATTTCTGCCCTAGAAGAGGTCAACAAGGTTCTTTTTACACACTGACCTTCACGGTGACCTTTCGCCCGAAGATGACGTGTGCTACTTGGCTTACCACTACCCTTATACCTACACCACCCTTCAGGTGCTTGACAGGGACCCACTTTGTATAAATATTAGGGCCAGGATGTCACGCTTATCTTCAGAATCAATACTGTTGAGATATTTAGGGGCGTTGATATTAGATGAGTTGATATGTTAAGGCACTAGGTTAAGGAAAATATGAATAGACTCTTATAAAACTGTATTTTTGGTTACTAAAATTTTGGTGCATCACTACTCATAACGGCTAAAGACTAAAGCAAATGTATTTACGATATTCTCTAGACCCATTTGAAGATGCTGGAGAAGTCTGTAGACCCACGGAAAGTTTCTTCAGGCAACAAAACCTCTGCGATACGCTGGCGGGAAACTCCTGCTCTTTAGTCACGATCACAGCCTGCCCCACTTCCAGAGCCTGGAAACATCTGCACCAGCTGCGTAAGTCTGACACTAAAACCTGCAATGAGTCAGATTTATGCTCTTGTGTGTCAACGCACCTGTGAGCTGAACGTCTGAAGCTGCTTTTGGTTCGTATTCGGCAGTGAAAGTGTGTGTGTGTGTGCGTTCATGAGTGTGTGTTCGTACAGTCTGGCAGATCTTCAAGGCACTTGGAGCATCTGAGCTTTGACACCTCCTGTCAGAGGAGGAGTCGAGGAGCTTCAGGGTGGGTGGATGTATGTGGGGAGGACACGGTTATAGATGGGATGACGGTGCTTGACTCACTACCTGAAGCACATGTTATGCCAGAAGACAAAAAGTTAAAAGAACTAGGAGAGCACATATGGATTGAGAGGAAGTCAGTTTCAGTTTTTTTCGGAAGTTGCTTCAAAGGCAACATGAAATCAAAATGCACCCCTTATACGTAATATATTACCCATGTCTAATGTTTGACTTGTCAGTGTACGTTATTTAAAACATTTCTATTTTCATAATATTCAATATTACCTTATTTTCCAAACACATTTTCTTTGGTGATGACATTACCAGGCTATACATTTTTAACCAATAATATCATTATTGATATTTTTCATGAGATACCTTTTAATAAAAGGCAAAAAGACAATAAATAAAATATACATTTAAATTAATATAAATAACGTTTATTTATTTTTTTGACTCTATATCGATTTAATTTTTGCAAATAAAAAAGGAAATATTTGAATCCACAAAGTAATATTAATTTATTTGATATATATATACATATTATATATGACAATTTTTTGTATTTTCAACGCACCTGATTAATTTTTTTGGGAGGGAAAAATCAATAATTAAATTGACTGATTGTATTTTTGCCTTTATTAGATAAATCCAGGTGTAAACAGATGCTTAAACACCCCTGTGTAGTGACATAGATCACACTAAGAATAGTTATAAAGAATTTAGCAAAAGCACTTAGTGGTGGGTTCATATCTTGAATCGGTACTCTCGCCCGCTCTTGTATTAGTGCTGACAGGTGTGACTGTCAGCTGCAGGTGAAACTGCAGAGATAAATGTTTCAGACTGAAGGAAGATCGAGAGGGACATGCTGGGACATGCTGACCCAGCTGTGGGCCACCTCCACTGGTAGCACAGTGCTCGCCAAACCCTCATCTCCTGATGAATATAGAGGCGAGACATATGCAGCTTGATCCCCATAGACCGATGTAGAGCATCTGGCTCGGTTGGGGGTGGAGGGATGGCCCGTCCCAATCGACTGACTGCTGACAGTCCCCAAGACACTCTGACATACTGCAAAGTGACCTGCTGACAATTCCCAAGGACTGTCTCACACAGTGACCTGTTCACTAGCTTGGAACTTGTGCTGTTGATCAAAGACTGTCAGTGATTAGCGCGCTTAAATTCACTATGCATGCACTTTGTGTGTGCGTGTGCACATTTGTGTATGTTATTGTAATCAAATCACATAATTAAAGCTCACATATGGACTTTTTTCAGTAATTTGATGGCTAATAAAATCAGTGTCGTTGAAATGAGTTCCCATAATTTTAATTCAGGAGCTGTTTTAATTGTTTTAACAGCATTGGACTTTGAATATGACTCATATCATAACCTTTTAAAGCCTCTGGGATTTTAACTTATTTTTAGCAAACAGATGTCTTGCTGTTTTAACATCCTAATGTTCTGCATGTCTGCAATTATAAAAGAAGAAAAGGTAATTTCTTACAGTTGTGACATTTCTCAAAGTGTGATTTTCTATCTTACAATAATACAATTCTTCACAATTGTGATTTTATTTCACAACGTTTGATTTTACATCTCATAAATATTTCTTACAATTGCAACCTTTTTTTTTTTTACTCCGAGTGGGATTTTTTAAATATTGTATTACTTCTCACAATTGCAACTAATTTTCTAATTTTTTTTTATATACATCTCAAAATTTTTGCATTATTTTTCGTAATTACGAATTTTTTGAATAATTGAGACTTTACATCTTACTGTGATATATTTCTTATTTTTGAGAATCATAACTCGTTAATGCAACACATCAAATGCAGTTCAGTCTGAATAGAATACTGTTTTCATTCTTATAAGAGGCCAGAACATCCGAATGTTTGTATGCTATTTACGTCAATATAGTGTTCATTTGAAAATGTAAATAAAAATAATTCTTAAATCCACTTATTAAGTAGAATTTAGTTCTAATATAGTTCTGTCTAAATATTTATAGTCTACCAAATTTGAAGAAACTGGTTTTCCCATCAGTTGACACACAGTAGTGTTGTGACAGCCGCTGCAGCAGTCAACAGCATCCAGCGAGATTCACATGGCTATGTGTAAACATCAAGCCCGAAACACACACGCTCACACACACGCAGGGCACCTCATCCATCTGTCGTCATCCTGCAGAGTGCGTCGTCCCAGCTGACACCATGCCGAAACATCACAGTGCATTTCATTAATCTGAACATCCTTGCAAAAAACCTTCTCCAACAGAAAAGAGCCTGTATCAGTGAATCAGACATGCTAGTAGATGAACTGATTTCAGATAGGATCAGGATTGTTCCACAAGGTAAGGCCTTTTGTATCCCTCATATACATATGAATGAAATGCTTTATATTTAAATAGCTAAAAAAAAGCATCTTTTCTATCTCAGTCTATCTCAGTATTAAGTGCTATAAATTAAACTCTCTTTGTGTTTGTTTAAAATAAAGGGCATCTGATCTATAAAAGACCCTGTGAACAATTTAAAATGAACATACAGTACGCTTAGGAGTTTAAACCTGTCCATGTGAACTGTGCACATACGGCGGCAATCTGTGGCAAAATGCGGCAATAAACTCTGGCATTTGCCTGTTGGAGGATTACACCTTAATTAGCACATGGGGGTTTAGCACATGAGCTTTGCCTTTACACATAGTGGGATTTTCATAATCACTTTGCTGTTTATCTCGGATGCGGGACTTGTGCGAGCTCCCGTTCGCTGCATTATTGAATTAAAGGCCTCTGATATTATTAACTGTAATCATAGTGCCCCACATCAATCACCACAAACAAGTTAAGCCGCTTTTCTAAGCCATTGGTGATTATGAGGTGGTGCGGGTCACGGCTTGTTTCTGTGTATATAAGAGAGAAAGTGACTGGACGTCGCTGTGGAATGAAGACTTGACACATCAGACAAGCCGTGGCAGCTTTGGTTTAGTATTAAAGTTGTGTGGCTGACCAACAGAACAACATGGATTAAAGTGGCAGCTCTACTCTCACAGACTTATAATTAAACAAATCCCTTTGATTAGCTGTTCCTGGAAATAACACCAGTTCACTTTACGTTTACACTTCTATGATATTCTTTATAACAGCAGGAGCGAATATGTCTTGCAGCTGTCTAAATAACGAAGATGTCACGCTATATAAATAAAACCATTTTAGCTGGCTGTTATTTGTGTGCTTTGCCTTGAGGTTTATATCACTAAACAGACAGGTTATAATTGTTTAGAATTATGTATTTGGGACTTTTCGAGTGCTATACAAGAAATTAAACTTACGTGTGTGTGTATATATATATATATATATATATATATATATATATATATATATATATATATATATATATATATATATATACGTAAGTTTAATTTCTATATATATACACACATTAGGGAACATTTTATATTAACCTGAAAAACCCTGAAAAGACCTGGAAACTGTAAAAAAAATAAAATAAGTCTAGAAAGATCATCCAAATTGTCACAATTAATTAAATCAAATCCAGGAAATAAATAAGAACAAAATTGCCTAATTAAATCTAGGAAATTCTTAAAGTATAATTTTCTGTTAATAATATAATAATAGGCTATATTTATTCATTTGGCATTCTGTTATTATAATTATTATTAATAATAATACTACTTCAAATAAAATAATACATTCAATATTACATTATATAAATATATATGTGTGTGTGTGTGTGTGTGTGTGTGTAAGTATATATATATATATATATATATATATATATATATATATATATATATATATATATATATATATATATATATATATATATGTGTGTGTGTATATGTGTATATATACAGGTCCTTCTAAAAAAATTAGCATATCATGAAAAGGTTCTCTAAACAAGCTATTAACCTAATCATCTGAATCAACTAATTAACTCTAAACACATGCAAAAGATTTTTTTTGCAAAAAGGCTTTTAAAAACTCCCAGCCTGGTTCATTACTCAAAACCGCAATCATGGGTAAGACTGCCGACCTGACTGCTGTCCAGAAGGCCATCATTGACACCCTCAAGCGAGAGGGTAAGACACAGAAAGAAATTTCTGAATGAATAGGCTGTTCCCAGAGTGCTGTATCAAGGCACCTCAGTGGGAAGCCTGTGGGAAGGAAAAAGTGTGGCAAAAAACACTGCACAACGAGAAGAGGTGTCAGGACCCTGAGGAAGATTGTGGAGAAGGACCAATTCCAGACCTTGGGGGACCTGCGGAAGCAGTGGTCTGAGTCTGGAGTAGAAACATCCAGAGCCACCGTGCACAGGCGTGTGCAGGAAATGGTTTACAGGTGCCGCATTCCCCAGGTCAAGCCACTTTTGAACCAGAAACAGCGGCAGAAGTGCCTGACCTGGGCTACAGAGAAGCAGCACTGGACTTTTGGACAAATTTTGCATGTCATTCGGAAATCAAGGAAGACTGGGGAGAAGGAAATGCCAAAATGCCTGAAGTCCAGTGTCAAGTACCCACAGTCAGTGATGGTCTGCGGTGCCATGTCAGCTGCTGGTGTTGGTCCACTGTGTTTTATCAAGGGCAGGGTCAATGCAGCTAGCTATCAGGAGATTTTGGAGCACTTCATGCTTCCATCTGCTGAAAAGCTTTATGGAGATGAAGATTTCATTTTTCAGCACGACCTGGCACCTGCTCACAGTGCCAAAACCACTGGTAAATGGTTTACTGACCATGGTATTATTGTGCTCAATTGGCCTGCCAACTCTCCTGACATGAACCCCATAGAGAATCTGTGGGATATTGTGAAGAGAAAGTTGAGAGACGCAAGACCCAACACTCTGGATGAGCTTAAGGCCGCTATCGAAGCATCCTGGGCCTCCATAACACCTCAGCAGTGCCACAGGCTGATCGCCTCCATGCCACGCCGCATTGAAGCAGTCATTTCTGCAGAAGGATTCCCGACCAAGTATTGAGTGCATAACTGAACATAATTATTTGAAGGTTGACTTTTTTTGTATTAAAAACACTTTTCTTTTATTGGTCGGATGAAATATGCTAATTTTTTGAGACAGGCATTTTGGGTTTTCATGAGCTGTATGCCAAAATCATCAGTATTAAAACAATAAAAGACCTGAAATATTTCAGTTGGTGTGCAATGAATCTAAAATATATGAAAATGTAATTTTTATCATTACATTATGGAAAATAACGAACTTTATCACAATATGCTAATTTTTTTGAGAAGGACCTGTGTGTGTGTGTATATATATATATATATATATATATATATATATATATATATATATATATATATATATATATATATATATATATATATATATATATAAAGATATGTGTGTGTGTGTGTTTTATTATTATTATTAAATTATCAGGCTTTATCCTCATCTTGAGGTCAAAATGTAAACAGACATTAATATCCTTTACAAAGTAAAATCAGGGTAACAGACGGTTTTAGGCAAATACATGACCTTACTTGACTTAAAAACAATTCATCATGTTGCAAAAAAGGCATTACACAATTATATAAGTGCATTTACATTTATTTGGCTGTGAAAATTTTCAATTTAGAAAAGCCCTTTGAGCATGTTAAACAGAAATACAGGGTTCTTATCTTTTAGTCACATTGCCCATGCTTTCTGCTGACAGTCAATGATAAATCCTATTTGCAATACCTTTCTGCTTGCATTTGACTCTGCATTAACAGAGTCTGTGCTCCATTGGCATGCATCCTGCAGCCTACATGTTTCTTTCTTCCTCTCTCTTTTAATATCGAAATCTGTGCTGTCGCTCTGTCCTTCATGTTCACACTGTCTCTTCAAATAGACATCATAACCCCCATTTCACCCGACGGAATCCAGAAACTGGGCTATGGTATGTGAAAATGATGACTTCACTGTTTGATTTTACACCTTTATTTCAACTGAAATGCTGCTGGAAAAACTCTGAACCCATATATATCTTTTAGCTTTTCAATAATTTACCCAACAGCTCGACTCTATTGTTATGACTGTGTGAAGTCATGCGTAACAAGAATAAATCTGTACTCATAAAATCAAGATTATGAGTCTAAATGAAGTATGCGGTTATAAAAACCAGAGAATGTAGTTGTAAAATACAAGTGACCTCATTGTAAAAATAGGATCACCCCATTTATTAAAAAATAAAAAACACACGGACACAGTGAATACAGCGAATCCTCTTGTCACTGAAAGTGTCTCCCTGAAGAAAATCGCTTTTGGCAAAACTGCCACACTAAACAGGATTACGCTTGATAATTAACAAACCAAGAAATGAGCATGAGCTAGACTCCTATGAAACACTTTTAATTAATAAAAGGCTAAATTAAAAGCTGCATTTTCATAAGCTTTGCGGGGCAAATTCATCTCATGATTACAAATGGACAAGTCTGATATGTTCTAATTGGACCTGATTTGCATATACAGGAAAGGATTACAGAGATTGGTTTTGATAGCTTAAGGCTGCCTTTGTACTTTACGATCAAGAGGCGGAGACTTTTTCTCCTTGGGCGTGTGTGAGTGAAGAGTGTGTTAGCGCGTGAAAACTGCTGATTAAAGATGTATGCCGCATTTGAACAAAATGTATTATATCATGCAGATATATATGGTTTTTAATTAAAGTGTTTAATTCGAGCAACTTAGTTTGTTACTCTATTGATATTCAGTGCTGGAGTCTATGTTTAAGTGTAGGCCTAGGTTTATGACCATTTAAAGCATAACATTACCAGTCAAATGTGTTACTCTGTGTTCAAAAGCCTACAACCTGTGCCTTAGTCCTAGGCTTAGTACTAGAACTAAATTTAGGCATACACCCAGAATATTTCTGCTTCTGCAGGCATTTTAAAAGTGTGTAATACTTAAAGTAAGTGCTGCAGTGCCTAGTAAATCATGATTTAATTCTGGGTCTTGTCTGCAGAAATTTGTCTGGTTGTTCATCTGCAGACATTTAAAAAGGTGTGAAACTGAATACATATTGTAAGTCAGGATGTAAGTCTGGGTCTAAGTTTTGATTTAATGCTTGCAGAAATTAAATGTAAGACTAATTTAATTTTGTTTGTGTCTATGTTGGGTTCTAAGTCTGGTTGTGGTTGTGCATCTGCACGCATTTTAAAATCTGCTAAATTTCCCCCTGGTTTTACAGACAAGGCTTAAGCTAGTCCCAGACTAAAATGCCTGTTGGAGCTGTCTCAACTGAGAATGTCTTGCTCTGGCATATCTTAAAATATATCAGTGTCATTGTTCTTTGTCAAGATACACACCTGTAATGTTTTCTTCTATGGCATTTTTGCTAAATTTGCTTAAACAAAGGTGTAGTCCTGGCTTAAACTAAGCCATGTTTTTGAAACTGGGATTTAGTTTTATAATTCTGGGTCTATGTCTAGTTCTACATCCACATCTATGTATGGATCTGGTTTTAAGTTATTTTTAACTTAATTGTTAAGTCAGGTCCATGTGTGTAAGTTTGGTTTTATGTCCACAAACATTTTAAAATGTGTAAAACTAACTTAAATGTATAAGTCAGGGTATACGTCTGATTCTAAATATGGTTGTACAACTCCAGACATTTTGAAATCTGTAAAATTAACTTATTTTTATAAATCAGGGTGTAAAGGCCTGTTCATACCAACGATGATAACTATGAAGATAACAATAAATATATAGTTCTAAAAATCGTTCTTAATGTTAAGGAATAGCAGAGTACACACTGCAGCTATAACTATAAAAGGCACAGAGAAATAATAAAGTTAGAATCACTTTCAGAATTATTTTTTCCCCCTCCGGCTGATAAATGATAAAAAAAACATTTACAGCCAAACAGAATCAAGCTGTAATGATGAGCCAAAACGTTCGGATCCAAATGCAGCACTACAAAGAATGGTCAAACAGGCAGAAATCAGGAAAGGCATCGGGTGTGTCAGGAATAACCAGTCAAAACCAGAAACAAGCAGAGATCATAAGCCCCACTTTCAAAAGCCTTTCCTTTGAACGCCATAAGTGCTGTTCAACAGAGGCACATAAACCTGGCTATTTAAACCCTGACACACACACACACACCACACATTCAGAAGCAAACACGTGCATGCACACTTAGAGGAAACCGATAGACCAGGATGTTTTTAGGCAATGTCAGTGGGAGGTAAGTTTGCACAGATAGCCGCGAAACAACAGGAGAGACAAAGGCACTATTTGCCCTCTCATCTTTCTCTTTCCTTTATAATTTCTGTTTTCACTTCTCTAGCTCTTTGTCTGTATACTGTTTGGGTTGAAGTCTACTGTGTGCCAAAGACTCCTCCGTACACGGAGTGAAAGCCCGACTCTTAAAGGATTGGGCTGTACTCTTCCCACTGGGAGCGTGGGAAGACTGACTTGTGTGGTAGCGGCAAAGAGATCTAACCAAGGACTCCATTCTCTCGTAGCTTCACGAAGCACTCCCACGTCTTTGTACACTCACTTTGCATGTGTGGCAAGCAACATATATTTTATTGGGCTTTTAAGGATGCAAACGTTTAAATGGGATCAATGCAATAATACAAATGGAATGGATATGTGGAGGTTTATTTTCACAGATGGATAAAAATAGCTCATGCAGCTTATTTGTGCAGAGCAGATTGCTGTCGAATGTAGAATACTGCATTTCGTTGCCTTGTACCTACATGTGCAGTGACAATAAAGTTGAATCTAATCTCATCTAAAAAGAATAGAGGGGAAACGGTAGTTTATTGCACAAAAATGTTCTTTTACTGGTAAGGTGGAGTAGTGACAAATGAATATGCAGGGATTCAAGTGAACGAGTGTGAACGCAGAGATGAAGGGCAGATGGAGTGAAGGTTTAAGTAGCGAGGACATAGGGTTTGCAGGGAGGACTTCATCAGATCAGCCGAACACATCGCAAGACTCTGATTCCGACTTGAATAAGAATTTCAATTATCTCTCAATTTTCTTCTTCTTTTTTGCAGAGCTGGAGCAGTCACCTCTTGAGGGAAATTGAGTGTGTGCAGCTTATGTGATATTTATAAAGCATATTTTATGTTTAGGACACTTTTGTTAGGTTTACCTGCTTTTTCAGTATCGTTTTGGAATGGTATAATTCAGTCGTTCCCAACCTTTTCCAGCTCGCGGCCCACACAACCAAACACATATGTTTGTGTGGCCCACTGCAAAAAAAATTACTGACCCCGCTATTGTTGGGTTAATAACTTAGTACTCAGAAGCTAGATTGTTAACTGTATTTATTGAATGGACTAGGGCTGTGCGATATGGACAGAAAAAAAAAAAAAAAAAAAAAACTTTCGAGATTTCTATGATCAATTTTGCAATTTCGATTTTAATCCGAATTTTGACACACACAGATATGCTTTACAGTCATAAATGCATTCAGGATTAATTTGAAACATATTTCCAAAAGAAAACCAATAAGAGCTTTATCAAAATGTTGTAACGTCTCTAGAACAGATATGTCAAAATAATCACTATAGTAAAGGTGTAACAAAATTTAAAGACTTATGGCAAAAAAAAAAAAACCTTAGGCCTACTCCGTTTGCAGTTTGCAGTAAGTGTACGTGGTGCAGAAGCAGCAGCGAGAGCGCGTTAATGTAACGCGAAAGCACATTAAAATAATGCACGAGTGTGAATCTCTCTGTTCACACAAAGATTTCCTTTGCTCTGTCACAAAACCAGACGTGCGTGCTCTGATACACGCTGTCCTCGCCCGGAGAGAGTTTGTGCACTTAAAACGTGTCTCCTCTCACTTAAACTGCATCCTGTGCGCTCACAAATCTCTCTATGCCCATGTGCTAGATATAAATTATTTTCGCACGTTTTTATTTCTAGCCTTTTACCTCATGCAGTGTGAACGCTCTGATCCGTTAATATGGGCTCTGAAAAAAGGCGCATCACAGACAGTCTGTGAACCTGGAGTAGGCATCTGCCCAGTCTGTTCTGTTCTCGCGCTAGGCACGTTGCGTTCTGATTGGATCAGATAGCATACTGCGGGAGGTCAGGGCTGCGAAACATCATGCTATAAAGCGATTTATTTTACAATTAATTTTATGACGATTTCTATTAATCACACAGCCCTAAAATGAACTGGCAATGAACAGAAAATAACTCTTGCTGGCACCGCTCAACAAAACGAGAAAACCAGATCCAGGCAGAGCTCGGCAGCGGGTAGACAGTCAGCAGAGCAAGCAGTCAGGGGGGAACATGTTGACAGCCATTTATGTTGACCTTGTTGACAGCCTTGATTTATGCATGTTTGAATTTGTTGTTCTGAAGCATATGCAGCAAAAATATTAATTGGTGGTTTATTCTTAAACCAATCAGCGAGCTTTAATAGTGGAAGCATAGTTACAGTGTAATATTTATTTGTTGTTATTTAATTATATGAAAGTATGTTATTGTGTTATGACTTATACATTTTTACATATATTAACAATATTAATATATGCTGTCCACAGTTTGAAAACCACTGGTATAGTTATTTTGAGTAGTGAAACCAAATAAATATCTTAACATATATGAATAAATTGATATTGTATAAATAAATATATAAATATTAAATCTCATCTATAGTTTTATGTTTGTTTATTTTCATTAATACATTTATATACCATTTATAAATACCAATATATTAAGCCTCCGTTTTTATTGAATGTTTGATTGGATCTAGGAACAGTATATATGTAATCCATAATATATTGTGGCAAAGTGCAAAAAAAAAATATTATATTGTGTTGCACGGATAAAAAATATTTAACATCTATTTGAGTACTTTTTTAATTGGGTTTAAAGTAAAAAATAAAAATCATCAGTCAAAGTGTAATAATCCTTTTATTGCCTGTTAAATTAGATTACTTGAACTTTGATATTCATAAAAAAATAACAAGCAAACAAACAAACAACTTGAAAATAGTTTTGAAAAGGAAATTATGTACATTTTTTACAGCCATTATAAACTTCTCTTATATGTGATTTAAAAAAGTTTTTCTATAAGGTGTTAAACTGACATAAATGCAGATTTCTTTTTTCAAAATAATTGTCTTTTCATCGTCTTTGACTATCCTTATTTCTCATTGACCCTTATGCTGAATGCAAAATTGTAGGTCACTTGCTATTCATGACAAATGTATGACATTCATTATTATGGGAAAAGGCAGTGATAATGGTTCTCATTTATGGCTCAAAAAAAAAAAAAAATCATCACTCCAGCCTAATTGCATGGACATATTCAGATTCAATTAAATACAGAAAATGAAACTGAGCCGGTGAAAGAGCGCATAAACAGAGGCCATGCAGAAACTCATTATGAAATCATCAATACCAGAATCACACAAATTAGTCGCCCCTTCTGCTGTCTTTTGTGGGGTGTCAGCCAGGGCCATAATAGTCAAGCTAAATTAAATGTTAATGTGTTTTTGATAAGCTTTGTCCATCTCTTTTGGCTTTGTAAACTTGCTAAGCAAGGTGATGTAATTTTCCCGTCCAGATGAAACGAGTCAAGGGAGACGCCGACCGAAAATTTGACGCGCAGTAATTGCTGTATAATGTTGTGACAGCACAGTGTCACACTGATTTGGTGGCTTTCTCCTTTTTAAAAAATGAGCAATCCACAATGCAAGCTACACACTAAATGCCACAGGTTACTATTTACAGGTATTAAATACATAAATGTATGGTAAAGCAGTATGTTTATAAATTAAAACCTGTTTTCTCATATTCATGTTTCTTTTAGGTAACCGGCCATGTGTGGTGCTGACAGCAAGGGTTCATCCAGGAGAGAGCAATGCCAGTTGGGTACTGAAGGGCACGCTGGAGTTCCTGTGCAGCAGTGATCCTTTAGCCGAGAGCTTGAGAGAGGCCTACATCTTTAAAATCATCCCCATGCTCAACCCTGATGGGGTCATTAATGGCAAGTATGTATATATACACAAACATACCCGCATCGTGTGTGAATGACTACATTTAATTCTTGCAAAACATTGAATTTATTAAAAGTTATCTGTGCTGTTTTTTTTGCACAGTTTTTGAATGCAAGAATAAATTGGTGTGCCTTTGGCACCTTTGCTCATTCTGTGTTATTTGACCTTGGTAAGGGACCCTGATTGAGGAACATTTGTGACCCTGGACCACAAAAGCAGTCTTAAGTCGCTGGGGTATATTTGTATCAATAACCAAAAATACATTGTATGGGTCAAAAAATATCGAATTTTCTTTATGACAAAAATCATTAGGATATTATGTAAAGACCATGCACTATGAAGATATTTTGTCAATTTCCTACTGTAAATATATTAAAACTCATTTTTTTTTTTATTAGCAATATGCATTGCTATGTACTTCATTTGGACAAATTTAAAGGCGATTTTCTCAATATTTAGATTGTTGTAGTTTTTTTGCACCCCAGATTTTCAAATAGTTGTATCTCTGCCAAATATTGTCCTATCCTAATAAACCATACATCAATGGAAAGCTTATTTATTCTGAAAAAAATTGACCCTTATGAATGATTTTGTGGTTCAGGGTTTGATTTACCTCTATAATAGGAAAACCCAGTTTTATGGAACTAATGTACAGAACAGGGAGCATGATTAGTGTTAGCTTACAGCAGGTGGCGCTTATGGAACAGCAGCGATAGAGTTTCCTTGGATACCACTGTAAACAAAGCAGCTGCGCTTACTTTTACACGCCTTACCCCAATATATTCATGAATCAGTATTGAATGAAATAATTTGCTCTGTCATAGCAGCAAGGTTAAGAAATTATGACAATTGTGATTATTATTTTTATGTCTTTGTCTAGATAGATCGATAGATCCTTTGATTGATTTCCTTTTTCACAATGGCAGGTCACACCATATTGTTTTAAACTAAAAACCTTTTCAACATAGCCTGCTGGTTATAAATTACCTCTCGCTGTAATCTCAGTATAGCAGGTCCCTGCTTTTGGCACTATTCATGATTGCCTTAGGCATCTGTAAGCAGGCTATTTCTTCCTGTCTGAAAGTTCAGTCACCGTCTTGTCCAACAGAGCTGCACACATTAAGGCAGTCACCTTTTTGCCCTTGGAATTGAGTGCTGAAATGAAAAAGACAAATGCCAGCGTGTTTTAATCTACCGGATATCGCCATATCTCCCCTGCTGTTCCCAGCTAGATAGTATTTACATGTGTAAAACCAATACAGAGGTCAACTCTGTGGCCATCCCTATTTAAGAGCTCTCCTACCCGGCTTATCAACACTCTATTCACAGCCAGGGAATGATCGATTTTCCTCGCAGCTTCCTCACTACTGAGAGTGACCTGATTTCCTTGCCAAGAGAGCGGGGTCTCCTCCGTTGCATGGCCTCTTCCTTATCACTAGTATGTGAGCTTCTGTATGCGACACTATTGATCAGGCGTGCTAACTGTATTAGAGAGGATGCTCAGAGAATGGAGGTGTAGAGCGAGGATTTATTCCTCCAGTGTCCTCATAACAAATGTGTGGATGATAAAGACAAGATCTCCTGAAGTTATAAGCTCCAAGTCCGAAAGTGTGCAATAACCAGATTGGTTTTTGTGAACTTTGTGGTATTTATGGACAAAAGAATAGAGGAAGTGAGGTCAAGACTCGATCTGTGTTGGTGTGTTGGTGATGTGTAATTTCTTTCTTTCTTGTTTTTATGTCCTGATTCTGATCCAGATTTTGATTTCGTTCATGATTCTGGTTTTGATGTTTGACGTTTTGAACATGCTGTAAAACTGGGACATTCCCGGAAGTGGAGTTGAGATTTGAATCTTATTAGAAATAATCACAGTTCTAAGCTATTAAAAGGTTAATTCACTAAATTTATTATTATAATTTTTTTGATGAATTACTAACGCTTGAGTTGTTCCCAAGCCTGGATGACTTTCTTTTGTGGAAAACAATATATGTTTTATTTTTGCCTCTGCACTGAAAATCAATAGGGTCCAATTTGTTGTTGTTTTGGACCCTTTGACTTTCACTGTATGGACAAAAACAGTTGGCACATTCTTCAAACTATCTTTTTATTATTTTTATTATTTATTTTTTTAGCTGAAGAAATTGAAGTTTGTAATTTCATGAGTGTGAGAAAATTCATTTCATATTTTTGAGTGAACTGTCTCTTTAAATGTCACAACACAAGCACCAATACAATCCACACTCTATTGGAACCCATTTAGAATTTGTTTTCCCATAAGCCTTCACAAATTACTGTGACAAATTTAAATTTCACTTCAACACAGCGTAAAATTCACCTTTAGGGTATTACTTCCTGTGTGTGAGGACTTTATTAACAGTTTCAGGGCAGCTTGTTGCTTGGTGACAGGTCTGAAGTACGTGGGAGAGCATTTGATGGCTTTAGTGCTGATCTCACATCCTCAATAACACAGACGCTAGGTCTGTCGACATTGAAAGAGATGTAGCTGCAGTCGGAAAGCAACATTAATGTATGCATTGTGTATTTAGATAAATAACCTTGTAGTTTTATTACATTTCTTACTGTTAGTGTGTTCAAAAGCTGAAAGCTTAGCAACAGAATTCACAAATGCACCTCCATAAAGTCCACCGCACACTTGGGAAGCGGCAGAGCTCACTTTTAAGATTGGACATCTTCTAAATATGGGTACTTTCGTCAGTTTCATTTATATGGTAATGCAGTATTGCATAGATATAAATACAGCGGTGTTGCAAGCCCTTTGAAATGGAAATGACAATGTGCGAAAAGGTCACATTTGCTTCCATCAAATTCATCACAGACTTTAGAAATTTCAAAGGGAAATGTCCATTATGTAGGTCAAGGGGTCTGAAGTTTTGTGAAACCCTGTGTCCATTTTGAATTGAATTTTAACACCGAGGAATAAAGTGTTCATGAAGCGGCGTTCATTGTGAAATGCTATTAGCACTAGCCATTTTACAGTACTTTTAGATAATACACTATGATTATGATTACTCATATTTGTGGCTTACTGGCAGTAAATTAGGTAATAATCAGTTTTATGACTTGTTATATAGAATACTTATGCTTAAAAATGTATTTTAATCAACTTAGATTTATATACTGGCCATTATTTACTACAGAAAGCTACAGTTTGTGACTAGTTTTACAATCTAGGCCTTTTAATTTTAAACCTGTCAAATGTGTAAAGGAACCCCTGAGAAGCATGCAGATTATACACCATTTGTTTTCAGTTTCAATTTCAAATTTTCAGCTTCAGTTTGCTGACGAAAGGTTTTAAGTTTAGCTCCCTCTGTACTGTTTATGTAGCATGTAGCATTAGCATTCACATAGATCTGTGTGAGTCTCTTGTTGAAATTCGAAAAAGACAATCCTTTGAGCAATCTGTTGTTGACTGCAGGGACAGGGAGAAGTAAACAGATGTGACTTGTGACAAACAGCAGTTTGGCGTCTGTTGTTATCTTGCTGAGCGGCATGTTTGGGGGTGAAAGAGCTCACTTTCTGCTTTGGCTTAGCATGAGACAAAACAAGAGATGTGAACAGAGAGGCTGCTGTCAAAAGCATCTCTCGGTAATATCAAATAGAATTGGGTTTCCAACATCGTGAACTCCCATATGAATTGCACATCAGCTGTACATAACCCGCCGGCGCCATGTCCCAGTGTTCCACATCAGCTTTGCTGCTTTTACGGCTCACAATAAAAGCTGGACAGGTAAACATGAAGCATCTATCTATCTATCTATCTATCTATCTATCTATCTATCTATCTATCTATCTATCTATCTATCTATCTATATATATATATATATATATAAATTGTATTGACCCCAATATAAATTGTAATATAAATTGTATTGACCCCAACTTTGGTAGGGTAGTGTATATGCAACAGTGCTTTAAAGGGTTGAATTTAGCGATGCAACTTCTTAGAGAAGCTTTTAACCAGAGAAGATGCATTTCTGAATTCACACCCTTTAAAGCAAAACTCTGAAGCTAAAATGCAAATTAAAGAAAATAAAAATCCATATACACCAGCGACCAATTGTCCATATTCGAACCCTAATGAATTCACCACCTTCAACAATTTAAAGTTCCCCATAAAATAAACAAAATAAATAAAAAAATCCCACCGATTCACATTTAAAAACTTAGATGCAAGACGGTTTCATAGAAACATAAGTGTGGTTTTTATTTTCATTTATTTTAGATGTGATCTACTTTGAATTTGAGTGTCGTGTTTTAGAGTGTTGTAAAAGCCATAAAAAGATGCGAGATGTGAGCGGTCAAATACGTCCATCTAGCTCATGTTTACATAGAAAAGCAACAAAAGCAGACCAGTGGAATGCAAAAATTCATTCTTTGTTATCTGACCTTACTTGTGACTGACTAGTCAGCTAATTGTTAAGCCAGCCAACTAGTCGATTATCAAAATATGCCCTTTGTACATTCTAGAGATTACACTTGCCAGAATCAAACCTGAAATTGTCCTTTGCTATAGGCCACATGGCAGAGATTTTATTTCTATCTTCATTTCCCACAGCCAAGTGTTTTGCATTCACCAGAGAGGACAGATGTATCTGATTCACTGATTATTGGACATATTTGACAACTATTCCACACCTATTCCCCAGGACAGCATCAGCTTGGCACATTGGAACCATTTAGGGCAATTCGCATGAATCACCGTCCCGACGTCTGGCACGGATCAGGCTGCGCTCAGCACAGTTGAGTGGGCATCTGCCAGTGCTTTCTCTAACCGTGCCGAATAACCAGGTGAGATCTCTCATAAGCCGCCAGTGCTTGTGTGGGCTAACAATCCAGATATAGTGTTGGATAGGAACGCGATCGGCTTGTTTGCTTGAATAAAGACTCTTTAAAATGAACCGACAAGCAAGCAAATCACGCTTTGTTAGTTCAGATGCAAGATGGAGTTTAATTATGCCTGAAATTGAATTTGTTTGACCATTGTGACTAGTGGAAACTTGAAGGCTGTGATGTATAATCTTGGTTTGGAGAGTCAATGGAACTTTAAAGACTTTTCACCAGCCTGTCAGATCACAGAATGGTTGAAAAGGGTTTAAGATGTAGCGATCACAGCTGTCTGCCCATACAAGCTGGGTCAGTGTACCCGCACCAGCATATGTACCTTTGAGGCCTCTTTTGTGCATGCGAGCTGGGATGCAAGTGCTTTTGAGTGTCTTCTGTTCACCCCATGCAATGTTCAAGAAAATCGGTTTTGAAAAGATGACACACATATCTGCATTTCTTTGTTATTTGTTTAGGATATGAGCTCTTTGAGTAGATTCTACATTGCGATCAGTCGATCTGACACCTTATATTCATATAGTGATCATCGGTGTAGAAGGATTCAGTTAGGACCATTTTCTCAACCGAATGAATACAGCCAAGAACAAATTTACAGTGCTGATCCTAAAATTAGAATTTTGTCTTTCAGATATTCAGTTTTGACACTTGGATGTGCATTGTAAATGCTTTGTCTGCTTGACCAGTTGACATAAATCAACCGATTAGTCAAGAACTGAATTGGGAAAGATTTTTGTTATTATTATTGTTTATTTATTTGCACTGTACAATAGTTAATTATTTTAAGAATTTGACATGACAGTGTACATTTAGAGTTCAGTAAAAAGTTTTTCACGTTTTTTATTTTTTATTCTGGACCAATATCAATTTTATATTTATATTTATATAAATATTTGTTATTTCAGGGTTAGGGTTAGGGTTACTTTTTATATTTTATATATTAAAATTATTTATTTAATTGCATTTTACTTTTTATGTTTTATTTTAATATAAAATAAAGATATAAAAAGTAAAAAAATAATAATAATATATATTAATTGTACTTATTTCATTTATTTTAAATGTTTTTATGTAAGATATTTTTTTTTACTTTTTATGTTTTATTTTAATATAATATAAAATATGTAAAAAAAAAAATATATAAAAAGCATCTAGATATTTCCCTCCATTTCTTATTGATCTCAATGAGAAGTTAGTATCGTTCATTGAAGACATTTGTTGTTACTCAAATGCAGAAAACAAAATAAATGTTATACGCAACTCTGCTATGAAATGAAGTGGCCATAATATTATAAAAGTCTTTAAGAAAGTTTCATTGCAACTGACTATGCTAGTAAACTTTATGGAATTAAGCTAAGCTCATGGTTTTCAATGGTGTGACTCTCAATTCCCATCAATTTAACCTTACATGGATTATTTCAGAAAGAAATTATTTATTTTTGGGTCAACTTGTTTTATCTGCAAACCTCTTATTAAATCAGAACTTTGAAGAAAATTTTCCTTGACGTTTGCAGCTTGCCTTTTCAGCTCCATAACAAAGTGCCACTAAAACCTCATGTTCCGTTCAGTCTGAAGTAACTTGTTGTCCATTATCAATTTGTTCATTTCTTGCCCATGCCCAAATGTACTCAGTCACCATGACGAGATGAGTCAGTTTCAGCTGTGCCCGGCACCACACCGAGTACTAATTCACTTTTGCAACTTTCTGCCTGTTGCTGACACACAGGAACTCTCCAGTGACAGCTTTCAGGTAATGAAATAACCCAGCTGGGATATTCTTTACCCCTGTCAGGGACAAAGAGTACACTACTGTCACGTCAACGGAAATGATTCAGCTTCGTAAAGCGAGAGCAACGCTGAAATATTTGGCCCCAGCAGGATACGCTTTCTCTGGCTGTTGAAGTCTTGGGGCGTGAAGTACCCTTGCCCCTCTGCAGACAGGAAATTTGAGATCGCCTGACCCTGTTCAGCTGCTGGTGCTGACGCAGGTTCTGCCTTTATTCTCAAGGTACTGGCCGCCTGGACAAACACAGCACCAGCTGCAGAAGAGGAGGTGGGATATAATATTGTGGATCTTTCATTCCAAGGAGAAACTGGCCTTGAATTTGCTCAACTTTGCTCTATTCATTAATATATACCTAGCTACATCACAAGTTAAGGTTGTATCTTGCATTTTCTGTTGATGAAATGAGTCAACCGGCCATTCTCTCTGACAACTCCCTGTTTGGTTCTCTCAGCTTGTCTGTTTTCATGTATGTGTGTGTGTGTGTATGTGTTTATATATATATATATATATTATATATATATATATATATATATATATATATATATATATACATTATATATTAGGGCTGTGCAAAAAATCGAATGCGATTTTCTTGCACATCTCATCAGTAAAGACGCTCCTGTGATTAGAAGTATATCTCAAGCACGTGTGTTCAGATCACAGTTGCCAGGTTTTCACAACAAATCCTGCACAGTTGCTTCTCAAAACTAGTCCAAAACTAGCCAAAATCGCGTTTCCAGGAGGTTCCCCGATAAAAAAGAAATGCTTTGCGGGGTTTATTTTTAAGTTTAATGGCATGGTTGCCTTGGTAAAATTCGCATTTTAGGGGCTAAATATCATGTTATTGGTATTGTCGCTTCGACCTGCGGACATAAAAAAAACAACCACAGACTTGGCAACACCGGTTGGCATTTACTACAGAGAACTGTAATTAACTGACAATCTACACAATATCAGTGGCGATTCTTTGTTGATTTTGAAAGTGATTTTGTGTTGGTTGTCGGTAGACTACGGCTCTGTGTAGTAACTGCTGCTCCGCCTGAACCAGTGTTGCCAAGTTTGCGGTTGTTTTCCATGTCCGCAGTTCGAAGCAGCCCCAATACCAATAACATGATATTTAGCCCCTAAAATGCGAATTTTACCAAGACAACCATGCCAAAAAACAAAACGTATATTTTAACCCCGAGAAGCTATTGTTTTTTATCTGGGAACCTCCTGGAATCGCGATTAATTTTGGACTAGTTTTGAGAAGCAAAAGGGCATGAGTTGTTGTGAAAACATGGCAACCCTGATCTGAACACACGTGGTGGAGATAATACTTCTAATTCAAGGAGCGTCTCCACTGATGAGATGTGCATGAAAATCGCATTAGATTTTTTGCACAGCCCTAATATATAGCCTATATATATATATATATATATATATATAATGTATATATGTATTTTATATATTTTAGAAGAAGTAGGATATAATGTTTTTACTCATTATTTCCCTCTATTCATTATTAGCTACCTAAGAGTCCTGCAAGAGGTGGGGTCCCCTTTAATTAATTATCTCCTTGCGGGCGGGTAGTGGTGCGGATGGAAAATATGCGCAATATTTGTATGTCTAAATTGCCATTACACAAAATCAATAACGAAAGTTGAATGTTAAAAAGCGAAAGTAAATCCATAATTGTTTAGCGTGTGTGATTTATCGTGGGCGCTGGTCGGGTAACGGGCCAAATATTAATAGGTCTGTGCGGGTGCGGATTAAATGTTTATATTATCACGTGTGACTGGTTGGATCTGGTGCTGAACTTTGTGGGTACGGGCGGGCACGGGTCTCCAAAAATTGACCCGTGCCGGACTCTGATCTACCTAGCTTGATCATACATTTTCATGTCATATGACATGAAATTCATTGCGTTTATCCACAGAGTGTCCTGCTGGCCTTCATCCCTAATATCAAAACAAAAAACAAACTGAATCAATCCCTACAACAAGGATTTGTTTCCCAGTTGTCCCTCTGGAAACAGTTTTTGTTTGAACAGTCTCTGTAATCTGCAGTGCACACCCCATCTGTCCTCTCGGCCTGTTTTCTGATGCCTGCAGCCCCTCATTTCCAGCCTTGTTGTGTGTTTTTCCTTTCATTCGTATGTTTTCCCTAGACAGGATGGAAAACAACAGAATGGTTGAAACATCTCATGATGAGACGGTTTGCTCAGCTTTTTGTTCTCGTCGGGAGTGCAGCGATCGTTTTATGGTTAATGCTGCATGAAGAGGCACCAAAACGTGGATTGATTCATACTGTGTCACACATGAGGCGAACACAGATCAGGGTCGACTTCCTGTCCACAGTCTCAACCTTGGAGATGGGTGGAAGTGGGCTGAGCTGTATTAAAATGTTTTGATGCATGGAGGCGGTCCAATATACGACAGTGACATATTGTGGAGAACCCCGTGGGCTGGAGGCAGACAGGTAGAAGACAAATGAATATCAGCCTGTGCTGTTCATCATTCTGTTGGGCTAAAAGTGACCACAGCCAAGCCCCCACCATCTTCAGCTCCTCCTTTCTTTTTCACCTCGGGGGTGCTTGGTTTTGGTACAGATGATGGCCACCCAGTGTAATTTGTACAGTTTTATTGCAGTTGTTTTTGTCTTGGTGAAAATGTCCCCTAGTCATACATTACATTAATATTAAACCTAAATTGGGTTTGTTTTTTTGTATATATATATATATATGTATATTTATAGGCCTACAAAAAATTGTATATATTTTGTGTGTGTGTATATATATATATATATATATATATGTCTCAAATTTGAAATATTATGCAACATTGTGATATTAACAATTAACATGACAATATATCACAAATATAAGAAAATAAATGTAGATGTCACAATGTTTAGATATAAATTCACAAATGCAAGAGATTAAGCCAGTAACAAAGGTAACATGGTGATATACACTACCATTCAGTAAGATTATTTATTTATGCATTTAATACTTTTGAGGATAAAAGGTACAGGAGAAAGAATTCAATGCTTTTATTCTGCATGGGAAATTAACAGTAATGACATTTATTACTTTACAAAAGATTCATATTTAAACATGTTAACTTTCTGTTCATCAAAGAATCCTGAAAATAATAATAAAAATAAATAAATAAATAAATAAAATAAGAGAAAGAAAATCACTGTTTACACAAAAATATTAAGGATCTGTTTTCAACATTTATAATAGGAAATGTTTCTTGATCGCTTAATCTGTATATTAGAATGATTTCTGAAGGATCATGTGACACTAAAGGCTGGAGTAATGTGTGACTAAGATTATTATACATTTGTAATAATAAATTATTTTTTTCCAGTCATTTTGATTAAATAAATGTTAATTTACAAAAGAGAAAAAAATCTGATCTACCCCAAATCCTTTATGACAATATACCAAGTATGTTAATATAATTCATATATAAAAACAATAGTAATATACTATAAATTACAAGTTGATATATGATGTTTTAATGGCAATAAACTAAGACACAGTTACAAGAATTAAATGCAGAATAATAATAATCATTTTTTAATTTTAAAATTTATTATTATTATTATTATTATTATTATTATTATTTTACCCTGAGGCATTAACATACTTTTATAGAAAACATTTTGACAGATATTAAAAATTAGATGATAGATGATAGTGGTGTTTGTATTGGTCAAAAAATGCATTTATTTTGGTCTCTGTTCATTTATATCCATTTATTTTCTCTGACTAGAACGTTATCTCCATTCTCTAGGCTCAGACCACTTTCATTTATAATGTTGTCTTTGAAGAGGGTTTTCTGATGGTTTTAGCCCTTATTGGTAGTTTTAAGAGACTAAGAAACCATAATGTGAGTCAACAATCAATAGTCTTTTGATATTGACTAGCATGAGGCGTAACTCATCAGACAGGCCTGCAGGCAGCTACACGGCCACACTTCTCACATGTGGAGGCACTCATTGTGTGCTAATCTCTCATGGTGAGCCCTCATGTTTATGAGCCGCTGGATGTCACCCTAAAAGAGAAACACACGATGAAAGGGTATTCAATGGAGGGGAATGGAGAGGACACACACAACTGAAGAAGCTGCCTCATCCAGAACAAATGGCTGTGACCTGGGGACATCCGTCTAACTGCTCTTCTGTATCTGCCGATGGTCGAAACCAGAGGCGTGAAAATGATCCACTAGCCCGATTGGATGAAACAACACCATCACGAACATCAGTTGATTTATTTAGACAAGATGTCACTATCCATACCATGCAAGGTAAATTAAACCTAACCAACACCTTAAAGTGCAAAATCTCCAGGGAGTGATACTTGATCCGTATCGAACGTCTGGCCTTTATAATCTATCCATTTGGGTTCTCCGCTTGGATCTGAAACCAACCATCACGTCATCAAAGCGCTGATGCACGTTGGTTATTTTTTCTAAGCACCTTAAATTCAGATTATTGATTATCTATACTTACTTCAGAAAATATGTCGATGGGATTCTAATGGCTTCCAGCTGTGTTACAGATTAAAGATGCAGAAAGCCAGGTCAAAATGTCAGTTAATCTGATGAACAAGCACAGTTCTGTTGCTGCGTGCACTGAATTGTGAAGTCCTCTTTGGGTACAATTGGTCCAATAACTATATACATGGGCGGCTAGTTACATTCATCTTTGCCTACCAAAATCTGAAGAGTGGCTGCATGAAGGGCTACCAGGGATTTTGAAATCTTGCGAGCCCTGGAAGGTTATGTTTGGCAATTTATGACAGAATTTTCATTTTTGGGTGAACTATAACCCTTGAAATCTGGGTTTCATTGTGAATGTAATTGAATCAAGATGAGCAAAAGGTTTTGAACCTGTGCTGAAATAAATCACCTTCAAATACACTTCAAGGTCATGCATTTGTTCCATATTGGATTAGATGTTTTATAGATGAAATACGAACAAAAGACGTTTGTTTTGCACCTTTATGTGGAGGAATAAAGGCTTGCTTCTACAAAAGTTCACACTTGATATTGCTTGAAGACGGGGAAATTTCAAAGCACGCAGTGAGGCATCGGCCAAATCAAAGCTGACAGAAAAAGATGACGGGCGAATACTATTCTGAGCTTATCTTTGCGAGAGAGCACAGTATGGTCCATTTGTCATTGAGGGGAAAAAGACAAGGAGGATGATGAAACTGACCGAAGATACTGACCGGCATGTAACTTTTCATGCTTGGAGAGATGTTTATGATTTGATGGTATGCAAGATACCTTTTGCCTTATTTTTATTCAAGCCACCCCCCATTCTGAAAGAAGAGAATGCATTTTCGGTTTGGGCTCAATGTCCCTTTTTTGTTGTTTCACAAGCTATCTGGCTGTCAGAGGCTGTGGGACCTGTTGGCTCCAAGATTAGGATTGTGCTGGCAGCTTTATCCATTTAGTTTACACCAGAGTTCAGCAGACCAGGCCCATGATCAGTCACAATAGATGGGACATGATAAAACAGAAAAAAGGGTCTTGGGTCCAATCTCAAGGCCCTTGCCCCCGGACTCTATTTAAAACCTTCCATGTAGTGATTAGAAGTCTGATTTATTTCTGTGAATTAGTTCTTATATACGGTTAGTTTCAACCTTTAAAAAATGATTAAGGGGTTCCATAATTACAACAGCATGTTGTCCCAGATATCCTGGCATTGCACATTAAATGTTTTAAAACGCATAGTGCTGTTTATTGCTTTTTATCAGTTTTTATTAGCCTTATTAAATTTTATTAGTTAGGCTATGTATTGTTGTTTTATGTGTCAATTTATTTTTGTTGCATTCATGATTCACCTCATAAATACATAGTAGTGCAATAAACAATACTTACATTTATTTATTGCATGTTTTAATAAATAGTTTAAGTGCCATTTATTTAATGTTGTTTTATTTACTTGTTTATTTAGCTGATTTTTGTTTCATTTTTTATCATTAGAATTGTATACATTTATTTGCAAATAATTTCAATTATAGGATTTTTTTTTACTTATTAGATTACTAGTTTATTTTAGTTTTGTTGATACAATTATATTTTTTTAGTAATATTTGTTCATTCATTCATTCATTCATTCATTCATTCATTCATTCATTCCTGTTTATTTGCTTTTATTTACTTATCATATTTTTCTTTTTTGCTTAGTTGTTTATAAGCATTATTTATTATGTATTGTTTTATTTATTAATTTGTTTTTTATTATATATTTTATTTATTATTAATTTTTTGAATCAGTTTTTTATATATTCTATTTTCATTTTCATTTTAGTTTGTAATTTTATTTATGTTTTCTATATAATTTTGATTCATTTTATTTCAGTTTTTGTTATTTTAACAACTTCAGCAACTATCTGTAATAAAACAAGATTGTTATACACACACATATATATGTGTGTATATATATATATATATATATATATATATATATATATATATATATATATATATATATATATATATATATATATATATATATGATTTGACAGCATTATGATTTTATCAACATACAATGAATGAGTGAGTGAATTAATAAATGAAAGAACCAGTATTTCAGAATGTTAATTGAAATATGTACATATACATATATACATATTTCAATTAACATTATAAAAATACAACAAAAAAACAACAACTGGTTCTTTCAATATAATAATTCACTCTCTCATTCATTGTATGTTGATAAAATCGTAATGCAGTCATAAGCATATTTCCAATACACTAGTTTTTAACATATCTGATTTATTTTATTTTTTATTATTATTTATTTTTTTAAGAACTTCTTGTATTGGTTGTTTTTGATTCAGACCTTGTTTTGTCATCGGGTATAAGCCACAAGTTATTTGAGGGTTGTAATTATCATCACCTTTAGGACATATGAGTAATAAGGACTTGAGAAATGGCTAGCTGAGTGTCACAGGAAATTGCATGTGCACAGAGCCTATCAGAGCTGTGATACAGAATCAAACATCTGGAAAAATTTATTCATAGGAAAACTGACCTTTTGTTTTCTATTTGTTGAAGACGCTTCAGCACTCATCTAACTGGCTTTATCAGCTGTGTGTTGGAGATGAAGCTACTCAGAAGTATGTTAAAACACAGTCAACAGATGGAAAGCACAGACCGGTGGCTTATGACTAAATTCCACCAGGCATTCTATGATGACCCGGATTAATAAATACTCTTGCGGATGTAATGCAGATTCATAACATGGCATCTGTTCCCCTTCTGGAGCCCGGCTACCATGCTGACGTATGGAAAGCAAGCATGATATCCCATAAAAGATAATTCTAAATAAGTGGATTAGCGCAAGTGGATGCATCCTGCATGCTCCAATATATTCGGTAACACTCTGGAAATGCTGGGAAATGTGATCTTTTATTTATTATTATTTATGATTTTTTTAAATCTGTTTATTATGCTTATTTTCATTATAATTAATTAATTAATTCATTAATTTCTTCTTTTATTTTATAATAATCATTTTATTTATTTTGCTAGTTGTTTATAAGCATTATTCATATGCTTATTTTTCTTGTTTATTTGTCAATTTAGTATTATCATTTATTTGTTTTAGTTATTTGGGTTGTTTAATTTAAATTATTTTAGTTTTTCTATAAAATATTAATACAACTATTTCTTTATTTGCTTATTTTTGTTTTATTTCTGTAGTTGTTTGGCTTGTTTGCTAATTTTACTATTAATTTATTATTAATTTTTTTATTTGCTAGATTTTTGTTTATAATCAATATTTTTTTATTTTTTTATAATTTATTTTTATTATAGTTGTATTTAAAAATATATATATATATATATATATATATTGTCAACATCAGTGATGTGAACGATTATATATTTGATTGTTCTTTTTGACCATGTAACATTGTTTGTTCTTGTTTTTTTCACTTGTTTTTCTTGTGATCCACCACTTGAGACACCCAGTGTACGCTTTTCACTGATAGCGTGCACCTTTTTACCAGATTTAATTGTAAACCGACTCTTTCCATAATAGTCACCCTCAGTTTTGATAAAATCGTGTCATTTTACACAATAACTTTCCCGTAGTTTTAGAGCATACTGTGCTTTTGCTGGACCCAAATTCAAGAGTTAATTTAAATAGGCACTGTTATTTTACTGTTAGAAACTTGTCAATTAAACCTTGGAGGTCATAGATTGGTCATGAAAAAGTCATAAAATGAAATGACAATGTGAATATTTTTCTCTTTCTTATTTGGTAAGACCAAATGAATACAGTGCTCATTATAACCTGCAGGAAGAAGCACTTCTCGGTTGCTTTTGCTCCAGGGTGGCCTGGTAATGTTTTTTTTCAGACCTGCAGAATACAAAGCAATATAATTTAGCATGGAGCCTGGAAGAATACACACTATTAGTGCCTCTCAAGTAATGTGGGAAGAAAAGTTAGCAAAAAAAACTGGATGACTTGATACTTGAAAGTTATGGAAGGTCGTGGCCTAGTGGTTAGAGAGTTTGACTCCTAACCCTAAGGTTGTGGGTTTGAATCTTGGGCTGGCAATACCACGATTTAGGTGCCCTTGAGCAAGGCACCGAACCCCCAACTGCTCCCTGGGCGCCGCAGTATAAATGGCTGCCCACTGCTCCAGGTGTGTGTTCACAGTGTGTGTTTGTGTTCAATGCTTTGTGTGTGCACTTTGGATGGGTTAAATACAGAGCACGAGTATAGGTCACCATACTTGGCTGAATGTCACTTTAGTTTCTTTTCTTTTTTTTTTTTGAAGTTAGCAAACAATAAATAATGACACAGTTATGATGTTAAATGGAGTTTACTTAAAAAATAGAAATTCATACTCACCCTCTTGTTATTCTAACCCTGTATTACTTTTAGTTTATGTACATTCAACATCAAGACATATCCCATGAGGGACCAGATATCTCTTGATGTCAAATTTTAAAAATAACATAAAGCTCCATAGTGAAGCACGTTTTTATTTTTGTTTCAGAAATGACTTGAAGAGCATTTTCCTCTGCACATGATCATTTCCTTGTGTTTTCAGTTGAGTCTGGCTCATTTTCCCCCTCAGGAAGAAGTTCCTGTGCCAACTCTTGCCTGTGGACAAATTAAGACACAGTGAGCTATAACTGAATAAAACTGCAGGCTTCACAAAATGCTCTGTCGTCTGCTAGCAAAATCACCAGAACTGTACAATAGCATTGCCATGTATGTGTTTAGATTTTTACACAGCCAGACATAAGCCAGTATTACAGCCATGCTGTCCGGGCAAGATAACACTGAGTGCTATGAGTAAGCGAAGCACTTCGTTTTATCCCCTTCAACTCATACAGAACTTTCTGGGACTAAACTCTGATCCAGTGATTGCCAGGCAAAAGCTGAATGTAGGAGTGTAAATGTACGATAAAACTGTCATTTCGCAAATGATGGATGTAGCTTAGGTTACATTTCATTTGAGAGCAAAACAAGAGTTTAATCCTTTACTTGTGTTGTGATGGTGTGTCATGCTAGTTGTTTTGACGCTACTTAGTCTTAGCAGATGAGTGTCAGGAATTAGTAGGTAACAACAACACTTGCATGTTTGACGTCGCTTTCATCTTTACATGTTAAGATAAGTATTACGGCTGAGAGGAGAACAAATTATTATCTAGATGTTAGCCTGTTCTGCTTGCATCAAAAGAGCCAAATGAATACCCAGCAACCCCAGTTAACCCACCAGAACAGAACTTCCACTAGTCATAAATGTGAAGCGACAGCTTCATGTCAGTAACACATAATGTTCCTAATGAAACTGTAAGTCTTTATTGCCCATGCAAATTGAAGCCTGTTTAAATAACCTAAATGTAGACTTAGACAGATTGCTGCCGCACATTCTATCAGACAGGAATTTTCTGTTTTAGATTTTTCTAGAAATAGTAGCTTGAGATGAAGTGAGGACTTTTATCTCAAATTATTTGGAGTTTCATTATGTTAAGATCTTAAACATACTTTAATTTTACTTTTAGTATTGAATGAAAGTTCTTGCTGCAAATACATGCTGTTGTTTTCTGTTTGACATTAGGCTTGCCACAATATTAATGTAAACAAGTCTTCAGCTGTCAGCTTCTAGTAAATTAAGCCGTATGCATGAATTGGTCGCATTAACCAATGAGAGCTTCTATTGAATTGCTTCTGATTTAACTGATTTATCAGTTTCTCAATTGGCTATTACATTTTACATATAGTCCTCAATAATGTCTGGACAGAACAACAATTTGAAGAGAATCCTGTAGAGCAAGAGCTAGCATACTTAACATGTTTTAATGCCGCAGACATTTGAAGGCAGCTGTAGCGCCCCCTTGAGTAGTGGAGTTTTATTTTTTTGTTATTTTTTTTAATGAGACATTTATTATTATTATTATTTTTTACTATCCTGCATGTTTTTTTTTTTTTTTTACATTGTTTCAGGCCAGCAGTGACTTAAAACCTAAAACGTGAATCATTTAGCATATTTGATCTTATTTCTTCTTCTGAGTTATGGAAAACATTTCATTACAGAACCTGTTACACTGCAGCAGTGGAAAATGAAAAATTTGTAATAAAAAAAAAAAAAAAAAGGATTATTAGATTACAAGCTAAACCTTTAATATTTTTTTTTTTCAACAAAAGCACTGTAATGAAATGTCTTTGAAGAGCAAGGTGCTCTGTTAAACATGCATGCATATTCAAATGAAGCTGAAACCTGTGTATTTTACCTGAAACTCGTTTAAATTCCACGGTGTGACTGTTTGGCCATAGAAGGCAGTTGTAGTGATTTATTCCAAGTCGAAGTGAATCTCCACATTTTTCAAGATTCAAGCGTGTGTGTGGGTGGTCATGTGTGCTGATGTACTGTTTTACAGTAGATGTAGAAGAATACATCTTTCAGTACATAACACACACAGATGCAATAAGTGAGCAAGAGGGAGATTTATGACTTTTGCAGTAAATTTGTTTGACTACATGTATGCCTATTTGTACTACAGTAGTCAACATCTGAAGTGGATCAAAACTTTTTATCAAAGTTGTCCTAAAACCAAAAAAATACCTGTTCTTGTCTTAGGACAACTTTGATGATCTTTTTTGATCCACTTCAAATGTTTACTACTGTAGAGCTCTGTGAACCTATTGTTTTATATATATATATATATGAATTAGAGAAGTGAATTAAAGTCTACACATATTGGGATAGGAGAGGGGCTGGTGAAATGAACTGTGAATGGACAATAAATATTGCTTATTGATATTGATTTTTAATCAACGTCAGGTGTTGCGCAACCCATGACTTTCAATATTAATTCAACTTTGTGAATAAACAAGCCTAAATTTGCATATATTAAACGGTCTCATTTCATTCACGTCAATTAAAAAGGTGTCTGTCCTGATTGAATGTGGGTCACGGAGTCATGTTTTCAAAGTACCATAATCCCATCCCTGAATATTTGAACTCAAAAGCATTTTTCGGTTGCCATGGTGGTATTTTTCTTCTACGCGTTATGAAAATAATTGAATATTTTATCTTTCTCTGGCATCTTACACATTATATGAAATTAGAATACAGAGCATGTGTAATGAAGATTTCAGTCCTCATTACAAAGGGAATATGAAACGACCACTTGATTAAAAAAATCCAAGTTCATCATGAATATTTGAATTCGCAAGCGAGCGAGCCGATCAATGAGCTTCAATGAGTCTTTGTATTTGCTTCATCTTCTAAAATTGCCACGCCAAACAATGGGAGATATTAAACAAGCTCCTATGACTCTGTCTTCCCCATGATAATTTGTGTGCCCTGCAGGCATGAATAAAGTAAAACATGAATATTCAAGACAAGGCCACTTCTGATCTCCCTTATGCAATCTGCACAGGTGATAATATCCAGTCGTGCATGACAAAAGGGCATTTTTATCAAGCCCGTTTTCATTGCTACCTTTTAGGAATAATCATTCTGAATGAAGAAAAACCATCAGTAGCAATCTCACACTCAGTACTTGCAATTAAACATCATTCTTTAAGATTAACACTGTGTAGGATACTTTAGAGACATCATTACTGTCTCGGGTGAAAGCAGGATACTAAATAAGCACATGGCACCGAACGTGGGGACCTGCCAGCGGTGACAAATTGCTGGTAACCAGTTGCAATGTATGTTAACCACAGCTAAGGAGAGCTTAACTTTTAACTTTATATTTCTGAAAGAGGTGCCGTCTCCCTATTATGTTGATGGATATTAACAGGTTTTGGAAAGGCAGATTCTTGAGGAATGTGTAGGCAGTGTGTTTAGACTTGAGTGACGCCTCTATTCCAGTAGAGGAGAAGGGGGCGTCTGGAAGTGGCAAGTGGCTCGTTTGTTTCATCGTTTGTGTTGGCCTGTCACTGAAGCTGATTACCTCGCACTTTAGACATGCCACACACATGTGATACATATAAAGTGTTCTGGAAGAGTACGTAGGAAGCTGGAAGGTCAAATTTGACAGCTGAATTATACGCGACTACAGTAGGATTCATGCTACCTACATGGTCCATTTACGGCGAAATGTAAATTGAATTTAGCTTGGATGGATATTTTAGGCTGTTCAAATCATCATTAGCTATTACGGGTTGATGAAACTTGTCAGTGGTTCTCAACTGTTGGCTTGCAGCCCAGAAAACAATGGTAAATGCAATTAAAGGCATGGTTCGCTTTTTTATTAACAATATTTGTTGAAATAAAAAGACATACTGTTTTGAAATTATAAGGTTGAGTAAATGACAATGAAATGACGTAGACACGATATTCATTAAAAATATTCATAAAAAAATTAAGCTATCTATATTTTTGTGCATAGTTATGCGTCCAATCAGATTTGTCATTTTTGTGGTATACTGGTACAAATCCACTGGAACCTAGCAACATTAGGCAAATGTCAACATGGGCAGGGTTGGTTAACATGCAAAGTAAAATAAAATATGGCATTTAGACACCAAAATGATCAATTTTCCAATTCAGAATTTTCAGAATTTTTGCTTATTGTTGAGCCTATTTAGTTCATAGTTACTTTAATAGATGTAGATGCTTGATTTAAAGGGCATTATTGTTACTTTTGTTCAATTTTGGTATGGTGCTGTGTGACCACTTGATGTTCAGTGTCAAATATGCTAGATGAAAGCCATCATGACTGCATTGGTTATGATGGATGTGTGCTTGAGGAATTGCATGATTGGTTATTTTAACAGCACAGCCATTTTTAAAAGGTTCATATGATGCGATTTCAAGTTTCCTTTTCTCTTAGGAGTGTTACAAGCTGTTTGTGAATAGAAAGATCCCTAAAAATTGCAAAGACTAAAGTCTCAAACCCAAATAGATATTCATTAGAAATTTAAGACTCGTCCATGACCTCCTTAAACACCTTATTTAAACACCCCCCCACATGTCTACATCAGGGTGGGGGATGATTTTCATAGCGCTGCCAAAATGTTCACGCAAAGAAAGAAAGCATAACTTTGATTCTCGTTGTAGAATTGTTGCTGCTGGCGCCGCCATGTCAAAGAGATGCTGTGTGTTTCGTTTCAAAAGTGATACAATTCTTAGTTTGGTCTTCCAAAAGAAGAGACAACTAGAAATCAGTGGTTAAGTTGTATTTTTGACCCTGTTCCAGAGCAGTTCATCCAATTATTCAGATGTGTGCAGCATTATAATCAGTAATTATGTCCCCATTGGATGCAACAAATGCCTTGTTTATAATGGGTTTTATTGTTTTTGTCTCATCATGCAGGGACACGGCATAACAATATGGGAAGGGGCATAATATTTCCATCACACGCTTTAGGCATTCGGCCATTCACAACGCATTGGATAACTGGCCAATCAGTGTACATCTCGCTTTTCAGAACGATGACCTTTGTAAAAATCGATGTGTTTCAGATAGGCAGCACATAGAGGAGAAACAATAATGTACAGTATGTGGAAAATAATGTGTTTTTTGAAAAAATATTTTTGGAACAGAAATACTCCTTCAAACGTACAACTTAATTTTTGAAACTTTGTCCATGTTTAGCATGGGAATCCAACTCTTTAACAGTTTAAAAAACTCAGTATGCATGAAATAGCATTTCACCTCCCCCCTTTAAATATTATTGAAAAATAAAGTCTACTCTTCAATGATGGTTAAATGATGACTGCTTTTTTTTTTTTAAACGTCCTTTTTTAATTTAGCGTTATTATTATTATTTTCCATTTAAATTGTATTTAAAATCCACTTGGCTCAAAAGTCCGAGGTAGTCTGATGCTTCTGTCAAACTGCATACATTATGTAAACACAGTGCTTTCTTTATGAACACATTTGTTTGTAAATTTCACAGGCTTTAAATTTATTGTTGTACTCAAATCCTTCTGTGACCTTGAACATTTCTTTCATAATCTGTTGTGATGAGAACTCAAGGTTCGGCTAATGCTTTCCTCTTCTCTCCACTGTCCCTGTTGTGTTGTTTATGAAAAATGGCGCCCCATTTTCTTTTCCTCTGATTTTCTGTGGCAGAGTCAGAGTCAATCAGTAACACTCTACACTATTCACCGGGGAGACAGATTGTTCCCTCTGCTTAAAATGATGCAGAGCGTCAGAGTGGAGGTCATTAATTAGATTTAAAATGATAATAATAGAATATAAAAAGATTTACTGTCTCTAAACTAAGCAATTCATTCATCACTAAGCAAAGACTGTTTTGTAACACTTCTATTTTTGACGCACTGAAAGATGACAGATTCCCAGAGAGACATACAGAAAAGTTAGCAGAACAACTAAAATCAGTTTTCTTTATTGATAGAAATAAAATATTTATTAAAAATTGTTATTTATTTATATAACCCATTAATTTATGTATTTTCTTACCATCATGTACAATCTTCTAAATTAAGTTAAGTTAAGTTTGCACCGCTGTAAGCTACTTTAGTTCAAAAATCTGCATTTCTAAACACACTAAATGCAATACTCTGCCTCAAGGGGATAACGCCTATCATTTAATGATTCATCATTCTGTCTTCCTGTAGTTTCATAGTTGAATGGAGCGTCATTATAAACATGATAATCTTGCAGCCTCACTTCACAGTTATATAGTACCATTACAGTCACATCTCACTTTATTCATTTTTCAAACACACTTCACGCTTGCTTGTCCCTTCACCGATAAGAAAGTGTGAATATAAAGGTAGAGCATAGTTACATTCTTTTAAAACAATACAGTGTATGTTTAATGTGTTATCAATTCCTTCACCATGTGGCTGATAGAAAAAATAAATAAATAAATTGATTCTGCTGACCAAAGATTCATTTACATTTGTTTTTCACCTTTACTTTTTTGATTGTATTCCACATACTGATTCATTTTCTATCTTGACTGTTTTTAATACTATTTCCCGAAGATTCGTTTAAATTTCTTCACTGATTCATTATGACTTATCTTTTTGTTTCCATTAGCTAAAGATTTATTGTTCACTGATTCATTTTGTAATGCAACTCTATTGATTCCATTCACCTTAGATTGATTCAGATTTGTTCAATAATTCACTGAAGATTCGTTTATATCTTTACTGATTCATTCTCTGGCCCTTTCTGTAGGTTACTGTAGTTAGTGACCAGTGAGCACCTTATTCTCAGTCTTCGAATGCAGAAAAAACAAGCTCCTATAGGCAGAGACTTCTGTGAATGAGTCAAAGATCCAAAAATGATTTGTTTAAACCCGAAAAAATCCCACTATATTGTTGAGAATCATTGAACTTGATTTGAACAGACCTTTATTCACCAACTGAAGAGGAAACTTGTCAAAACTGGCCTGCAGGTTTCTCTTCATGAATCAAACGATAGCCAACAGCACTATCCATTATTGATGGCTGAAATACAAAAAAACACTGTACTTTCGGCTTGAAGGTGAACCGAGAGACAACTGTTCCCTTAAGTACAGATGAGTCAGAGGAGATGTGTGGAAGAAAGGGTTTACGTCATCAGATCTGGGCTCACAGAGTCGGCAGCTTTTTCTCTCACCTCAGCCTCCTCATCCGTGCCACTTTTACATTTCTACCCGTTAATGGAAGTTCCTTGTGTCCCACCAAACACTTTAAATACCGACTTGTCCTCCTTGTTTTTGTTGTACCATGCAGTTACGAGTACCCTCGTTGTTTTATACTTTAAAACATAAAGGTGAACTAGGTGGTACAGTAAGTCATGTAGCTATATTATTGATTATAGAGTTCTGTACTTCATACATTCTTATGGTACCATTGACCAATCAGTGTTGCATTCAAAGTATCCCTTTTTTTGTGGAAAAATCCAGTTCCCTATTCTAACAACTTTCACCTCTTTTCCTTTTTTTCCCCTCTTCTCTCACACTACTTTTCACTCGACTAAACGTCACTGATTGTGCCCATCTCCAGCTGATGGAGATTTGAGTAGAAAACGGAGATATAACCTCATTAGCCGATGCGACGAAAAGCTATCGAGACTGATCCAACTGATCTATCTGTAACCATGGGAGTAAATTGAACTGTCCTGGTTCAGTAAGTTGATCAGGAAGTGTCTGTGTGTGCGCACACACACAGTATAATAGTGTGTGATTTCATGGGGTTAGTGTTGGCTTATGAGAGCCGTATTTCACTTTACTGTCACCCAAAGACAAGTGTGTGAATATTATAACAGTCTGTAATTGAGTATTACAACAGTCCGAATAAGATGCGTGTATTTATTATTTATTAATGGTGTAATGGTCAACCATTTTTTTTTACTTACAAATGATTAAAATATTATATTATATTATATTATATTATATTATATTATATTATATTAAAAATCTTCATATTAATGTAATAGTATTTTAATTAATATCATTAGTGAATAAATGTAGGTTATGGTTTAAATATAGACTAATATGTTTTATTATATTATTTTATATTGTGTAATGTGTGCGTGTGTGTAAATAGTTAAAAATAAAACAATATAACTGTGCAGTTTCTATATTAATTTATATATTTTATATTTAATTATATTTAAAGAAATTATGTATTCATTATTATTATTATTATTATTTATTGATTATTTATTTTTATTAACTGTTTTAATAAGTTTTTTTACTTTTAAAATATGCTAAATTACATTAATAAGATGACTATTACATATTTTGTTAATATTATTAATACATGTAATAGTTATATTATTCATATGTTTAATATTTAACTGAAATAATTCTAAATTGTAATATTTATATTTATAGTATCTATCGATCAATCTATTATCGACTGATAGATAGTACATTTATTTTTACTAATATTCATTTCATGTTTTAATTGTTATTTATAATGTATATCACCTGTTTATATATTGATTAAAAATTGTAAAATAAATTAAAAACTGCACAAAATGAATAGTACACAAACACATACATTTTTTTTTTTAAATATACATGACATTTTGTAACACATCAAAGCTCACTGGATAAGTGCTGCACACCAAAAATAATACCGTTTAAGGAACTCCAGGATTGCTTATCGATTTCAGGGATTATTGTTGCATCAGGTGGCACAGGAAATTGTTTGTGTACCCTTTCCTAATCGTGATATAAGCAAATTATATAGCGTCTATAACACACTGCATAATGCTTAGCAGTTACACCTAAGACCAATAAAATAGATTGGGATAGGACGAATGTGACTCTAAGAGAGAAATGGGGCCTTGATAATCACCCCCTTTTCTTATTTATCTATGTTGTAGCTGAACTGAGTGTAAACTGTAACTCCTGTCTAGATGAAGCAATGTGTCTGGTCAACAGAGCACTACATCGACTGCTGTTCCTCTCTGAGGTGATACTTGCGTGGATTCCTCTCATTGTCAGCCATTTCATATCCTTATAAATAGTTAATGTGAACAAATGTACAAGATATAGTTTTCTTTCCAAAACTCCCACTGTTCTGTCATTTCTTGTCTCAGTGAGCATCAAATGCTTTTCTATTTTTCAGCGGGTGATTATAAAGGGGGAGTGACTTGTGTTAATGGCTTCATTCTAAGTTTTTGGATCATAAAGTGTATAAATTATGATTGTATTATAATCCGTATATGCTTGAACAATAGTATTCTTAATTAAAGCCTTAACTACCTCTCGCCCACTGTGAATTAAATGTTTTTAGAGCAGTTAGCAGTTGCATGCTGGAGTGTGACGTGTTTGCTTTGGACAATGCGTCAGGAGGCATTTGATTGGATGTTTTTGATGTTGGCGGAATCAAATGTCTCATGGGTATTTCGTTTTGTGAAGTCTCGTTGTGTCAATTGTAGAGTTTTTGAGGTAGGCGAAGTATAAGTGATATTTTGGGATTCTGCTTTGTAAGGTGGGTGGAGTTAAATGGTCAAATTAGCATTAGGTGTTTTGTTGAGTTGGGAGTCAAATGCCCATATTTTACATGAGTCGATTCCTTTTTGATGAGCACCCTTGAAACCATGATTTAAATATATATATATATATATATATATATATATATATATATACAGTATATATATATATATATATATATATATATATATATATATATATATATATGTACAGTGTATATATATATATATATATATATATATATATATATATATATATATATATATATATATATATATATATATATATATATATATATGTATGTATATGTGTGTGTGTATATATGTATGTACTACATATATATATATATATATATATATACTAATCCTAAACCTTGTAGACCAGGATTGCTTTCATTACATTTAAGATTGGTGAAGTCCAAATTGAAATTGAAAATTGTGTTTTCAAGATGGATAGAGTCAAATTCTTACTAGAAATTCCGTATTTGAGATGGGTGGAGTCAAATGTCCAACCTGTGCTTTGTTTTGAGGCTGATGAGGTCAAAATTATCATTGTCTGTTTGGTTTTTGAGGTGGGTGGAGTGAAATTTCCATTAGACGTCCTGTTTTTGAGGTAGTTTAAGAAAAATGCCTAATGAGCAGGTGGGTGGAGTCACAATTATTATAGAGCGTTTGAGGTTGGGTGGAGTCAAATGCCCATTAGACATTCTGTAGTTGAGGTGGGTGGAGTCAAATAGCCAATGAGCGTCAAAATTGTATGTGAGTATTCTATATTTGAGGTTGGGTCAACTTCCCTTTAGACATTGTTTTTGAAGAGGGTGGAATGTATAGACATAGTTTTTGAAGAGGGTGGAGTGTAGAGCACAGTGAGTTTTTTTGTTTTGAAGTTGGTGGAGTCACAGTTATTGAGGGCTTAGTTTTTGAGGTGGGTGGAGTCAAAGTAATCATCGAGTGTTCTGTTTAGAAAAAGTCTACACCACTCTTTCTAATCTGCTTGAAATTTATATCGGATTGACCTCAGTCGGATCAATGAAGGTGTTTACATGAAGGCTTTTCAGTTCAATTGAGCCATGAAGTTTTAATTCATGCAGCCATTGTTTTTGAGTTGGACGGAGACAAATGCCCAGGTAACTTTATGTTTTGAAGTGGGGGGAATCAAATTCTCACTAGGTTCTATTGTGAAATAAATGGAGTCCAAATTATCATTTGAGTGTTCTGTTTTTGAGGTTTGGTGGAGTCAAATGGCCATTTGATCATTTAATTTCTTTTATTAAACCTGAACTATCATTTGAATGATTTTTTGGCCTTAGAGACCAGGGCTGCTTTGGGCTACTTGCAAAATGTGTCATGCACTGCAGTGCACTGGGTGAAATATTGAAAAGTAGACATTTTAAAAGCAGGACGTGTTAGAAGGGCTGTCAGTTTTTGGGAAGCCATGAAAGGGGACAAAATACTGTTCCACCTCCAGTTGTCATCAGACGCAAGAGCAGAGAAGTGTTCATAAATGATTTCTGTCAAGAACAAAATGGAGCCCTACCCCCAAAATAAGAGGAAAAAACATGAAGACACTGATGTTGTTCATAGCAGAAGCCTCAGTTTGGTTCATTAAATATTTATAATCTAGATATCCGGCAATGAATACATAATGACACAATGAGTTGGAAATCCAAGTCAGATATTGCCTAGTGTAAACATGGCTTGAACAGACAGACAGGTAATATTAAACTCTATTGAACTCTCAAATCATCTCAACTGACATCCAGTATTTCAGATTTTCTTATTTTCTCCACAATGGTGCACTTTAAACTATAGACAGCTGTAGGGTAGAGCAATTTTCTTGCCATTTCTGCTTTGCTGCCCCCCCTGGGGTGCACTGTAAACTGTCTGGAAAACCGTGTTTTGTCGCCTCAAAAATACAGTAATTTGCTTGTCTCAAGACCCCAAGAAATATGGTATTTTTGTTTAAAATGAAATTCTCTGAAGATTGTGGCCCTTTGCTTGAACTACTTCAGCAGTGAGCTGAGAACAGCTTTTCTGAGACACCTTAAAAAGTGGGTTGTATTTATAGTCATGTGGTTCTGTTTGTGGTTTCCGTTAATTTTTAATGTACCTAAAGGCATCTTAGTCCAGTTGCCAATATACTCTGAAACCAGTCTGGTTGAACAAACTGTTCAGATGGAAAGAAGACTGCAACTTCCATCTCTTGTTTTTACGCAGCCATTATTGATGTCTATGAAAACAGCCATAGCATTTGATAAAAAGCCAGTATATTTTACTGTAAATGTATTTTCAGATGGCGACTGTGTTTTACGTCATGCTTCCATTCATACAGGACCAAGAATGGCCCAAAGAAAGCACACACCGAATCATCACACAGAGCACCTGTGATCAGAGACTCAACAGTCACGTTCAGCCGTTTCAAACATGGCTTATCAATTTGCTAATGTTTGAACATTTGTGTCTTATAATTGGCTTTCAGGAACTGAATGTGGGGAAGTCTGTAGTTGCCAAGCTAACTCCAAATGTCAGTAGGATTTTGTCAGGAGATAAAGCTCAGCTGCTGCTTGTTCTCTAATCAACAGACAGGTTGTGTGGTGCGCTAGATAGCTCTGCTCACCACCGACCTTTCAGTAACCTGTAAAGGTAGACGCTGATATGGGAACGTCACAATTCCAGCGTTTTAACATTCACACAGATGCACAGGCATGCACAGAGATAGACAGATTGGTCATCTTGTCTTCAAACAAACGGGTAAGCTAAATCAGATATTGGATCGCAAAGATGGTTTTTGATTTTAATTTGATCCCTGGAAATGCATTAAAGAGTTCATGAAATCCAAATTGGACTTTTAGTTAGTTTAAAGATGACTTTCTGTTCTTTGTAATCCCTTTTTTCTTTTGATTTATTTCAGTAATCGCTGTTCTCTCACAGCGGAGGACCTCAACAGACAGTGGCTGAAGCCGGACCCTACTTTAAATCCCACAATTTACCACGCCAAAGGCTTCCTTTATTACCTCAACAGCATAGGCAGGACTCCAATGGTAAGTTTCCATAAAATCTCGCTGCTCTGTAACTGACCTATTGAATCCTAAAGTTCCACGAGGGGCTCACTGGAAATTGCTCCATGATCTCGGAGCTTTCCCATTTTAAATGCAGGTCAGGGGTGACCAAATCCATAAATATGGGTTTGAGACCATATAGGGTGAAGCCGGCCTGGATGGATCTAAGTGCTTTGTTGTTTATCAGGATACAATTGCAATTTGAAATGACTACTTATAGCGATAGTACTACTTATACTACTTAAAGTGATAAAATCATGACTGACATAATGTGTGACCAGATACATTACCATTGCTCCTATTTAAAAAGTTTTAATTTACTAAATGTGACCCATGCACACAAAGACACAGATGGTGCACAATCCCGATATAAACATACACACAGGATTGTAGTAATTCACAATATGTCATTTCAAGTTTCCATACAAACATAAACTGTTATGCCTCAAGGGAATGCTCTGGTTACTAACATAACCTCAGTTCCCTGAGATAAGAAAACGAGCGTTGAATGCTATGGGCACAGTATGAGAACAAGGTGGATTCAATTTCCACAGCTCTGGCCAGGGATGCCAAATCATGCCTCTTGCCTGAAAGAGAAGGTATATCCTCTGTGGTATCGTCCAAGGGGCTGCCGTTAGAATCTGACTTCCCTGATCTGTCTAATGTCCTGAGGAAACAGGGCAGTCGGGGAGATGGCATACCAGGGAGCACTGAGTAGATTTTAGTGGATTTTTTGGGATTTGGACTTTTTGCCCAAAGCGCTCCAGGTGAGCAGTAGCGACCTGTGAGCAGTAAGTTCCTGTTCCGATCTGACTAACACCAGCCAATCATCCAGTTAGTTCATTATGTGGATTCCCATCTGTCTCAGAGGGGAAAGAGCCACATCCATTCACTTCATAAAAGAGACAAGGTGGGTCCAACTGGTAGGACTGTATATTGATAAGCAACCACCTTGAACTATAATCTCAAGTGTGAAAGTAAGCGTCTTTCAGAACTAACGATAAAAGCCAGTGCCCAGGGCATATTTTTGTGAGGATCTGCTTCAAAGTCAGCATTTTGAGCGGCCGTTTCATAAATGCATTCACATGTCTGAGATCAAGGATGGGCTTGAGCCCGCCATCTTTCTTGAGAACGAGGAGATGGCGGCTGTAGAAGCCTGACACGTTGTTTGCTATAGGGACCATTTCTACAGCTCCTTATACAAGCAGATTTTGTTTGTAGCCATCTGAGGGTGCAGCTGAATCCCAGGCTCAAATTTAGGCTGGGTCAGAGGCGGTTCGAGTTTTGCAGGTTAGTAAGAGGATAGAGCCTTTTGGTGACTTATACCAGCCACTAAGCTATAACACTTCAGGAAGAAATAAACAGATGGCCTGCGATGACTTCTGTTCCACTGTAATCGGCTCAGCCAACCCATCCATGGAAAGGCCAAACAATTCCTTGGGAGAGATGGAGTCAAATGGGGTCAAAGAAGGGGATCTTGTCAGCTTCCTTGATTTCCATTAGATTTAGCCAAAGGTGGCACTCCTGCTGTGACCATAGTAGGTTGCAAAGCTGAGTCAGTTGCTCTGCACAGCTCCGTGAAGGCGTTCAGAACTCTGGCCGGGCTCGTCCATCTACTAGATTTTTCTCAAAATTGGCTTTGCAGACTAAGCAAAGGATTCAATGACTCAAACATAAAGACAGTCACTTTTTTTTGTGAGTAAATCAAAGGTTTTGAAAGAATCTTGATACTGTCACGACCGGTGATACAAGGATACATGGTGAGAGATCCAATTGCGGGTACGTCTTTATTTAAGGGGCAATCCAAAGAGATTAAACAGTCCAGGGCAGGGGTCGATACCAAACAAAACCAAATCAAGAATAAACAAAACATGAATTAGACAAGGACACAAAGCTAGGGCACGATGACTGACGGACATGAATTAACAAAGACTCCGTGACACATACTAAGACAGACCGGGTTAAATACACAGGGAGAGACGAACGCTAATGGGAAATTGACAGGGTGTAATGACTGACAACCAGTGATAGCTGGGTGCAATGATTAAGGCAGGGACGTGAGGAATGTGGTTAATCAATTGCTGCCATCTTGTGCTCTGGCACTGAGCTGGCAGCCATCTTGTCTCGTGGCGCTGGGCTGGCGGCCATCCTAGGCAACGGGGCTGGGCTGGTAGCCATCCTGGGCAGTGGTGCTGGGCTGACAACCACCCCATCGGAAGAGACAGGAGTGGCTGGGGCATCCCACGGAAGCTGATGCTGCAAGTAGCACACAAATTTCCAGAACTCAAATGTCTCTAAATGATCCATCTCCTCTTGAGGAACTGGGTCATCCATCCCACTGTTGAAATAATCCTTTAGGGCCGCGTCATTGCATCCCATGCCCTCGGCCAGGGACCAGAACACCTGTGCCATGGCACCCACCTCATTGCCCTCTTGCCGGAGGGCGGTCAACTTTAAATATTTCGCTCTCCGCTCCACCATCCGGGCTGGAGAACGGGAAACATCAACTGACATACGGCTGGATCCTTGCTGTGATGGAGTCCTTCTGTCACGACCGGTGATACAAGGTTACACGGTGAGAGATCCAATTGCGGGTACGTCTTTATTTAAGGGGCAATCCAAAGAGAATAAACAGTCCAGGCAGGGGTCGATACCAAACAAAACCAAATCAAGAATAAACAAAACATGAATTAGACAAGGACACAAAGCTAGGGCACGATGACTGACGGACATGAATTAACAAGGACTCCGTGACACATACTAAGACAGACCGGTTTAAATACACAGGGAGAGATGAACGCTAATGGGAAATTGACAGAGTGTAATGATTGATAACCAGTGACAGCTGGGTGCAATGATTAAGGCAGGGACGTGAGGAATGTGGTTAATGAGGTGACAGACACCGTGGGAAAGGAGGACATCTAGTGGGACACAACCCAGACACTGTGACAGATACTGGGTTTTGAATGAATTGGTTAAGTAAATATCTCACTTATAAAGGCACTCCCTGCGTCCCAATTCACAATCCAAAAACAGCACAGATAGTATGCAAATGGGGATGCAGGGATTTGTTTTGTTTGTGATTGAATCAGCATTTTGAACAAATCAATTGTGTAAATGATTCAGTGATTATATAAAAATAGACACTTTTTTTCGAAGTGTTTTTGAATGAATAACTTGAGTAAAGTATTCAATAACTCACTCATAAAGAGTCACTTGTTTTGTCCCTGAAATAAATCATGCATTTTGAATGAATAAGTTGAGTAAATTATTCAGTGATACGATCGTAAAGACAGTCACTTGTTTCATATCTGAATAATGCAGATGGTTTGAGTAAATCAGCTGAATAAATTATCTGATATCTCATTAATAAAGACAGCTGATAAATCTGTAACCTGCAGAAAGAGTCACGGGTGAAGTTTTTGATTGACTGAGTTTTAGTTTTAGAGATATTTCATGTCTCATAACAGAATTTAAAATATTTCTTTTTTTGTATTTTTTTTTCTATACACCTCCCTTTTTGAAATGCTTCTCAGGAAATAGAGTAATGGACCCATTCCACTGTGTAAGTCAAGGTGGGAAACAAAGCAACGAAAGTAGTTTTTGAGAGAATACTATTGAAAATGGTCAAACATTCTAAGACGTCATAAGCCAAACTGATGCTTACTGTTCGAAAGCTACATTTGTACTTCTTGCTTAAAATAATTCATTCAATTAAATGAATGAATTTGATTCAGAATAGCATGGAAATGACCATTGTCAGCCCTGTAATTAAGCAGGAATTACCTGTTGCGAAGAATCAAAGAACATTAGTGTTAGCTCGAGTGCTTTGATACAATTAGCCAGATTTACATATAAATTACGCCATAATTCTTATTTGATCACAGTAATAATTATGCACCGAACCTGGTCAAAGGAACATTGTCATTTCCCCAGAAACTACAGTGGAAAAAACGTGACCTGTGCCATTAACGAATGAGGAAGGAGCCCTTTTTTTGAGCCTTTACAAAAAGGTTCATCGCTATGCAATGTCTCCATTTAGCGACCACACTGTTAAGAGACTAAATTTGAATTAGAGGCAAAAATGCATTGCATTGTCTAGCATTTAATTCCCCTTGTTGTACGTGTCTGCTTGTTGTGTCCCAAGATTAATTAGTTTTGACTCGGCCTAAAGTTAACGTTGCATTGCTGTCGTGTCAGGAAAGCTAAAAAAGACACCTTCGTTTTCGCCTGACAGTGTGACCTCCTTGGCCATTATTCATTTACAAAGATGCAGAAATACAACATGATCTTGCTGTTTCACTATATGCTGTGTTATCACATTCCACAGGTGTTTTGCGATTACCATGGTCACTCCAGGAAGAAGAATGTGTTTCTGTATGGCTGCAGTATGAAGGAAACCCTGTGGCAATCTGGTTCTCCCATTAACACAGCCTCCCTGAAAGAAGACCCGGGATACAGGGTGTGCTTACTGCCTATAATCTGAGTTTTTATCCTAAGAAAGTTTTACAGATCAATTGGCTCCAGTCACAATGAAATCTATAGTCTCAGTAATGTCTCAAAATGTTCGCTGATTTGCCAAAATACCAGTCTGCAATTAAAAGTCTGATTTCAATATGGCCTTGATCATTTCTTATCAAATTCCAAAATGATCAGAGTTAACACGGTTGTATTGTAAACAGCAATATTTTAAAATATTATTACAATTTCAAAACTGTTTTGTTTTAATAAATCATAAAATCCAGTTTATTCATTTGATGACAGCTGAAATTTCAGTAGTCAGTACTTCATTCTTCAGTGTCACATGATCCTTCAGAATTCATTTGAATATAATTATTCTAATAATTATCTATATTGAAAATGGTTGTGTTTCTTTTTAAAGGATTATTTGATGAACTGGAAGTTCAAATGAACAGCATTTATTTGAAATCGAATCAATTAGATCAATTTAATGCAACCTTGATGAATGAGGTATTAAATTCTAAAGTAAAAAAAAAAAACTTACTGTCCAAAAATTTGTGAATGGTAGTGTTTACCCACATTCATTTTACAGCTCTGTACTCTTACTGTACATTCATTTTGATTTGTTTCTATTTTTATTGCTCCTATTTTAGGAGAATCATCTGAAACAAAGTTCTTCAAAGTCACACCACTAAAAACTCAATTAAATCTCCTGAGCTATGAAAGAGCAACCTTGCAATTGTTTTACAGCTATTGCTGTATCCCCGTGATCTATTTTTGCTCCCACAGGAAGAGCCAACAATGCATGATATGTTTTAGTGTCATTATTTTATCATTATATATCCAGTCATACAGTTAAAATACTTTTTTGTCTCATTTATTGTTTTCTGATTGGCACAGTTGTTTCCATCCTACATTAAACTTTTATTTGTGAGACAGTTTTTGAAGTTTGTTGCTGAAGGAAGTTTCTCCCCAACACACAGGCTGTGGCGAATTGAGTTAAAGGATCGTTTAAGGCATATGTAAATCTGTGGAATCTGTAATGTGGAAAATATTGCATCCCTGGCTGCTGTCTGACTGATGTCTGCCATCTATGCAAAGAAGTCTCTTAAACTAAATATACACAAAACTAGAACTGAAAACAGTGGCATAAAAATGCAAATACAATGAAATGCATGATTATTTTTCAAAACTCATACATTGTTTGTGTTGACAGACTATCGCTAAAACTCTGGACCGAATAGCTCCTGCGTTCTCCTTCAACAGCTGCAACTATCTGGTGGAAAAGTCTCGGGCATCCACAGCACGAGTGGTTGTTTGGAGGGAGATCGGGGTCCTCCGAAGCTTCACCATGGAAAGCACTTACAATGGCTGCAATCACGGCATCTACAAGGTTAGGCCTTTTAGCTGAAATGACTAGTTAATTTTACTTTCCTATAGTTTTGATAAAGGTCACTAAAAGGTTGCACTCATTTTTGCATGCAGCATTATAACACAAATATAGTCTTATTCACTAACCTGCCATAAAACCGTTGCTAACCACATGCTAAATGCTAACTGTGCCATTTTTTTCTTTTCTTTTTTTTATATGTGAATTAAGATCGTAATTCACAAAATAAAACCCAATTCGCATGCAATTAATATAAAGGGCAGTCTTTTTATTTATTTATTTATTTATTTATTTTTATTAAAAATTACTTGTGTACTCTACCATTCAGAAGTTTGAGGCAGGGCTCTCAAAACACAGTATAAACTGCTATTTTGTGTAATATTTTTACAATGTTAAAAATCTTTATTTTTTATATATATATTTTTAAATGTCTTTTATTCCTGTGATGGCAAAGCTGAATTTTCAGCAGCCATTACTCTAGTCTTCATTGTCACATTGTTATTTAGAAACAGTTGTGGTGTTTAATATTTTGGTGGAATCTGATTAATTTTCTTCTGTATTCTTTGAAGAAAAAAAAAAAAAAATCTTAGTGACCCCAGACTTTTGCCAGTACATATTTTCTTGCTATCATGGCATCAAATGATGGAGAAGAGTATTCTCATATCGAGACCTACACTATAGTCAAAGACCTTTTCATTTATTTTCATACAATGTAACTTTTATATTTTTGCTGAAGCATACCACAGTCCATTTTTGAACTATTCAGCTGCAAGAGCACCATCTCAAGCCTAGCTTAAATCCGACCTTCTTTTCATCTCTTGGCATTCTCCATCTGGCCTTCTCACAGTCTTCATCTTCTTTAATGATGCTGTCTGAGGTATTCATTATCTACTCATCCTCTCCTCCATTTACAAGTTTAATAATCATTCATTAACCTGATTATTTAGCCACATGCGGTTTTCCGATCATAGACCAGATACCTGTGTATTAGCTTCCCTGAGAATTAATTTTCAGAAGTTTCTTCTTTTTCATTTAAGTCTATGTACATTTTATGCAGATGTTTTACTTGGTTTGGTTGCTAGTATGAGAAGCAGAGGGAACAAATATAAAGTCTTCTGCAGTGGATGGGTACCATCAGAATGAGAGTCCAAACAGATGATAAAAACATCACAATAATCCACACAACTGTGGTCTATCAATTAACATCTTGTAAAGTGTAAAGCTAATAAAAGTCCTTTATACATACTTTTCTTTCTCTGAAAGGTGACCATTTACAAGTGAAAACAGTCCAAAACATTTCTAAGTGAGTCGTGTGTATTACTTGTGGTTTATTTTGATGTTTTTATCAGCTGTTTGAACTCTCATTCTGACGGCACCCATTCACTGCAGAGGATCCATTGGTGAGCAAGTGATGTAATGCTAAATTTTTCATAGTCTTAGAAAACCTTTCATAGTCTTAGAAAACTCTTCCTTCAAAGAGACTTAAAGTTTGGAACTCAAACTAGCTTAGCAACCAATAGTGTTATACATGGCCAGACTTGGTAACATTAGAGATACTGGCAGGTGGTATTTAGTCAAAGTAGAGTGATTCTAGTGCAGTGACATTTGCAAACGTTCTGGGAGGTCTGGCAGCCCTTTAATAAAGGACAGGGTGCCGAATTACTCTTGACCATGAACCACCTTTAAAGGTTCTGCAAGTGAGAAAAATGTTTTCGGAATGTGCTAATGGTTAAGGAATAAGGTCTGATATGAGAATGTCAGCTCTAGAGGGAGAGATTTTATTAAGTTTGAAATCCTTATTCCCTGTCAAAATTGTACATGTAGCTCACAGAGACAGGATTTGCACCAGCTAACAAGTGGACGTAAGCTGAGAGCAGCCCTATTCTTTCCTCAGTAAAACAGGATTGACTAACAAGAACTTCGACTTGGATTTATCCAACTGTGGTTGCAATCCAATTTCTGTTATTTAGCTCAATCTACTGTTTTGTTCTTATGTGCCATTGTATTATATATACAAGAAAACCTCATCAGTAGAGGATGAATATAATGTTAATAAAAATGTTAATAAAACACACACACACACACACACACACACAAAGGGGCTTATACAAAGTAAATATCATATAAATAGTATATTTTACATTTTAGATAATTACAAATGTTAACCAGACGTATTATTATTAATGTTATTTTTATTTAGTGATGTGTCGTTTGTGAACGAATCATTCTTTTTGAACGAATCTTTTAGGTGAACGAATCGTTCTCATTCATGTAATCCACTAACTCATATTTCTCGTTCAGTGAAGTTCCTCCCTCCACAGCAGCGCGGCGCTATAAGCATTGCATGCGCAGCTCAGTGAAACGGGTAAAAACAATTTAATCCTGTCAAAGAATTACTCAACCTCGAGCCAATAGCCTTTGAGTATGAGATGTGACCGAGTATGTGATTTGTTGAATGAAGTGAACGAATACGCCCTTCAGTGAACGAGTTTCATATGAGTCTGAACTAGATCTAGAGATCTTATCGTTTGTGAACGAAATGACTGAACTGGTACCCATGTCGTTTGTGAACGAGCTGAATGAACAGATACATGTTGTTTGTGAATGAAATGAACTGGTACATAGCTTATCTCGTTCGTGAACGAAATGAATTAGAGTAAACTGGGTTAGTCTGCCATTTAGCATGTCAATCTCAGAAAATGCAAAGCGCAGTTATAGGTACAGTACTGTGCACATACGCTTGTATTGATATTTAGCAACTCCACGTTTAATCCCCGATTTATGAATGTGAATATATAATATACAAACTGTCTGACCAAACAATTAAAATGCTAATTAGGCAAGAAAACCTTGTGCTTTGTTCATCTGAACAACTTAATTAGACTTTATATATTGCATGCGATTATACACACATTTTAATTAAAGCCAGATCAGTTTTTGTAACAAGTGAATACGTTCGTTGAATAAAGACACATAATACACTCTTTTTTTGCCACCTGCTGGCATATTTTGTGTATGATGAAGAAACGATCACTGAACGAATCAGTGAACGATTCTGAACGAATCATTTTGGTGAACGAACTGAAAATGAACAAATCTCTAGAAAGAATCATAATTTCCACCACTATTTTTATCTTTATCTATTTTACTTTATTTTTATATATCTATATTTTATTGACAACTACACATCATTTGAAGTCAATTATTGTGTTTCCAAACCTAGTCGACTGGCCAACGTCAGAGTGAACCGCATCCATGTTGGTGTTTGAAGAGCGTCTCGGACAATATGCAGGACGCATGAGCTTCTAAATGTGTATAGATATGGACTAATGGATCAGAAAATCAGACATTTCATTACGAGCGGTGCATAGAAGTGCAGCTGGCAGGCCAGATGTTTTGGTACATGTACTTTTAGCAATGGGCGGCAGCCCGAGAGTCTCTTGATTAAAAAGTCTGTACTAATATTCACTGCCGATGTCAGGAACTTGGCAGACCATTAGACTGTGGAGCCAATTCAAGTGGGTCCTTTAATGTGAGTTAGACGATAGTGGGAACGTAAAAAAAGAGAGAAAAGAGTGGGAAATAGATAGAAACACTCCCTCTGTTCACAGCTAATTCATGCCAATTAGCAGCTCAGACGAGCTCTGGGATTCAGGAATGGAGCGAAGCTTAATTACATTCTTAGTCAGTAAATCAGAGCCGGGTCATTCAGAGTAATGCCGTGTCTGAAATGGCATCACTGCCTAGTGGAATCCCCGATCAGATAGACGGCTACATGTGTACCATAAAAGAAACGTCGCGCTTAATCTGAGCATTGGCTGGCGGTGCCAATGAATAGTTTATGCTTTTGCATATTTTGATGGACAAGCAAGTGATGTAACATCGCCAAATCAGTCAGCTGTAAAACAACATAGCCTGCGGTTGTTGATTTCATGAGGAGTGTGGGAACCTGTATGTCATGGTTTTTTTGTTAGTTTTTTTTTGTGTGTGTGTGTGTGTGCTCTAGACAGAAAGTGAAGTGAAATTTCACCATTCTCCCAGATTGCCAATGACACCGCTGGGACCTTTACTGATGGTCTCCCACTCAAAGCAGAGGTGTCTTTTGCCAAACGAAGGATAATCTTCAAAAAGAATCGCATTTGCATCACAAAGACGGAACCTTTAATCACCTTAGCTTTGCAATTTCAGACTGCCGAATGAAATTCTCCACTTCCTTGCCTTTGCACTCCTTTCTCCTCTGAACTTAATCAACTATTGTCGTTTTTTGAAGGAAACACATGGATTAAGATAAACGAGAGGCTTGATGAAATTGGTACAAAGTTCGTCTAATTAAGTATGCCGAGTGCTACATTCTGATTAGGTTCAATTTAGTTCGAGCTGTGATAAACACTTTTGTCTCAAAGTGAAACTGTGAAGCAAAGTTAGAATTTTAGCTTAGTGAGTCCTAAAGGGAGTTTGCAGCAACAGTGTAACATTTTTAGTGGGTAATCACACTCCTCATCTAAAAATCAACACGTAATGGGCTGTAAATACTGTCTGACTCAATGTCAGATGTTTAGACTGGGTGGGATTTTTCCAGTTTGAAGGTTGAAAACAAAGCTTCAGCATACACATTTTGTGTTATAAAATAATAACTGAGAGAAAAACAAAATCTTAATTCATATTTTATGTTATTATTATTTACATTTACTCATTTAGCAGTTTATTCAAAGCGACTTACAAATGAGGACAATAAGAAGCAATCAAAATCAACAAGAGAGCAATGAAATGCAATTGCTATCCTCAGTTATCATTACGCAGTACACGTAGCAAGGTTTTTTTTTTTTTATTAAATAATAAATAAAAAGAAAATAGAATAGAAAAAAAATAGAGCAATATATTTTTAAAGAAAACAAGCTGTTAGTAAATGAATAGAATGCAAGTCTATTATTATGAATTATACATCAGTCCACAGTAGTACAACAACAACAAAAATGTTAGTTTTTGCAGTCTGATTATCTCAAACAACTCTCCTTTATTGATGACATCATCGAGGCCACCAGTTTTCAGTCTAGTCCCTCCAATCACTTCATAACTTAAACTTTTACCTATCCAGTCGATTCAAATCAATCCAATTCTGCAAAAATATGTGACATTATAAAAGTAATATAGGTCGTGAGTGCAGTTTCATGTTCACTTTGGGATAAATGTGTCATATAAGGTGAATTTTGGATTAACTGCGACAGGCCGGAGACATGAATTAGATTGACTGTTTGGATGGGCCGCTCTATGGCTGCCGCTGAGAGGCATTTCATAGAAGATGACTGATCTGATAATTGTATTTCAGGACAGTAAGTGGAGTTATGACCCATCAGATTTCCAGAAATTTAATTGGGTCTCTAAAAGAAAAAAGAAAAGAATGTAAAAAAAAAATAAAAAAGAAATAATGATGGCTACAGCCATTTTGAGGAACATATGCTGGAGACATTAATTTGATGTTTGCAAATTGATTAAAGCAACTCTCATAATATGTGATTAATTTCAAAGGACGCCTTTAATTATGGCCACAGTAATATTTCGCAAGACACAGCAAACTGAGGACACCGACTGTGCTGAGTGTGCAAGTCTGACAATCAGCCCAGAACAGCTATTAAACTCTACGCCAAAGATGAGTCTGTGTAAAAGCGGACCAGTCCCATTTTAAAAACCACCCAGTTTTTTTTTTCATAATATTACAATCAATATATCAATATATTGTCATATAATACCATATTTTAAATAAGTATGATGACATTTAAATATAAATGTAATGTAAATATATGTATTGTTTCATTTTCTGTAAAACTGATGTTCATCTGATGTTCATCTAGACGACTCCTTACCTGGTTTTGTGATATAGCTACACTTAGTATACTGTATGTTCTGGATGCCTCCAGGATCTCCATCTCGGTGTTCTCCAAGGTGAAGGGAAAGCTAGCACTTCAAACGCCAAAGACCTCTCTAAATCATTTCTGCAGGTCAGGCTTTTAGAATCGGATCTCTGTTTGCATTCGATATTCATCGGTTGCTGATGTTAAATGATGCTGTCACGCAGGAATACGAAGGGAAATGTCAGTTGCCTGGTCTACTGGAAGAGAACATGGATTTAAGATGAGGATTCATTTCACACTGATGCACAGCACGTGTATACACACACACACACACACACACACACACACACACACACACACACACACACACACACACACACAGATAGACATCAAGTGTTTCAGAAAGTTTAAAGAAAGTACTTTTAAAATTCAAAGGGTCAAGAAGTAAACACATAATGCATATTCAAATCTAAAAATTCGAAATATAATTTAAATCTTTAAATAAACACCATTTTTAGTATTTTGAAATATTTAAAAAAATATTAAATATTAAATATTAAAAATATTTAAAAAAAGATTGCAAATTGTGTGAATACATAAAGCAATTGTAAATATATTAAAGATATAATTTACTAAATAACTATAAAATTAGAAGAAAAAAAGAACATGTTTTAAGGCTATCAACCTCATATGCCCTTGCCTTTGATAGATAAGGATAAGAGAGGGAATGACTCTTCTTAAGTGTTTCTGATGGTGAGCATTTCCAAAGAAAATAATTAATGTGCAATACGCAACAGCTTTCTAATTTGATAAAGCAGGTTCAGGAAATAAGAACTAATTTATTAAATATAGTTTTTAGGCTATTTAGTGTATTTTTAGACACAAAGTGCAAACCATAATTATGGGATTGGATTAGAAAGCATGGTGTTTACTGGATGTGAACTGCTTGAATGAACAGGTGATGTTTGCCTGAGCTTAATTTCATTATCACCTTCATTAAAGCAACTGAATACCGCTTAGTTTGTAACAATCATTCTTTAAAAGTTTCTAGCTGAACTCTGGGGGCCATGTGAACGCATGGCCTATCAAAACCAGCTCTGGCTGTCTTTAGATTTTCTGTCCAATGAAACAGGACTCCTCTGATCCTTGCATTTAGTAGGATTTCATGAAAAACAAACTTTTTTTTACAAGGCTCTTTTCAAGATTCTTCATTGAATTATAAATGGTTTATTATTTAGCATCGTAAAATACATCAGCCTCTTTTTTGATTGTAAGACTGACAAAGAAGTAACAAAATCCTGCTAGCAACTGCATTGAATGTGTTAGTGTTGTGGGCCACGGAGAGCAGTGATAAAACAATGCTACATAAATGTTAATAATAAATTGCAGCCTATCACATTATTATGCATAGACAGAATAGCAAAACAGGACTGTCTGGGATTTGACCAACTGTTATTTTTCCCGAAACGTTGGCAAAAAGGCCTAAATATATAATGAACGTGCATGAGGCAGCTCAATGAGAAAATTGACTTTTAATCACAGTATTCAACGAAGGTCAAAATAAATGAGAAGCATTGTGATTAAAAATATATACATGTACTATGCGTTCAAAGATATTTCAGATATTTCTCAACCCGCTAGCCTGATTTAACTGAAAAACAGTACGTTATTTGCTGTTATTCTTACAGGGGTTGTGTAAGGAAAAACGTGCCTTTTTTTTTTCTCATTGGTGCAGTGAAACAGCTGAAAGCTAGAGAGAGCCGCTGAGTCAAAACTCCAGTCCCATCATGACTCACTTCATCAATGACACAAAGGCTTGCTAGCAGAGCTCTGTTATACTTGGGCCTCTATTGGAAAACAGTTCTGTGTTACAAAATGTCCTGCAAGATTGTTAAACCACAGGACTAAACTACAGAAGCCTCGAGGGAAATAAAGCACTTGGTTGAAAGTGGCCAGGTAGCTACTAGTTAGCAATTGTGTGACTTGTCATTGATTTATGATTGCAGGCTGAATGGAAGAAAGGTGTGTTTTGAGCGTATATGTTAGGAGGAAAGTGGTGCAAGACCAGAAAGTTTATATGCAATACATCAATGTCATCTGAAATGTCGACAGTGGCATTAGCATGTGACATGCTAATTAGTCAAGTTACTGTGTAAAAAAAAATCATTGAAATGTACAAAATCACACAGAGCATGCAAAAATGAATAATAGAAATTCACAAAAGGTAGAATAGGAATGGGCCAGGATGAACAACTAGTCATTTAGAGTTTGTCTAGATGTTTAAAAGATGAACTTTTGGATTGCGGTTGCTATTGGTTGCTACTTTTGACAAGTAGCTGTACTATGCTGTTAGCATGCTAAACTTCGAAATCCGTCTAAATGAATTTGTTCAAAACACAAATCCGCCTATTCATTGTCTATTTTAGTCAGAATGTATATTTGTCGAATGAGTCTGAGATCTTTTTTTTTTTTTTTTTTGACATTTTTTACTTCAAGACCCATGTGTTCTGGTCCACTTTTTCTTATTCTGTCCAGGGCTAAAATCACCTCCAATAGCCTTATATAGTGTTCTTTTTGAATGGACAGCGATTTGTAGTGGTTTCTGAAAACCATTGTGGGTGTTGAGTTCTCTTTTTGAGTGCATTCATTCGATCCTATAATGCACCTCAATAACAAGTTACAACCGTTTAAACCCTATTGTGTCAGTTTTAAGGTTCCTAATATTGTGTTGGGAGCCTCCTTCAATAGGTTTACATGCATGCAAGGTCAAAAAACTCTTTAGTTTTCTCACAATATGCCTTTGAGATCACTTCTTTTTCCAGTGTTTCTCAATTGATTTGTTTGTATATGAGACACTGCATGAAAGGCAACATTATAGGGCCACTTTAAAATATTCTTCATACAAAGAAAAACAGGGTTAATGTTTATTAAAAGCTTATTTGGCAAAATAAAGATGGTTATTCTATGGCATTCACTGTGAAAACCCTGTTTTAAAAACTTTATTTTTAAGAGTAAAGCTATTTTGCACAACAGTACTTCAGCTTTTCTGTCACCATCTGTGGTTAAAAGAAAAACGTTTTTTAAGGAGTTGAGGTATAAGGTTGCCTGTGATCTCCATTTAGGCTATGTGAAAAATATTTAATCTTTTCAAAATATTAGCATATCCGCCACCATAATAGCTGGATCTTCTTTTCTATACTTATGGATGATGTAAACTGTCAAGTATGAATGTTGTAAACCTGATATTTCCCACCAAATCTGACTCGACCATTCAAAATATAAACTATTATTGTAGGCCTAAAGCTCATTCACAACATAACTATGTTTTATAATCATTCTAATTCTATGAAATATGGCCTTCCTCACCATATAGTAGCAATAACAACAATGACACAGAGAAAAAAATACTTTTGCTGTTTTCCAGCTGATGAATGATACAAACATTGACAGCCAATCAGAGGAGACTTGAAAGAGCTTGTGCGTTTAAAGTGACAGACAACATAACAGCAGCACACACTGTAAACAGAAAATTATTGTGCGTTAATGTGCTCGCTAATAAAGTTGTCATTATAGTTATTGTCCATGGTGTGAGTCCATAAAAAATGATATATAGATTTTTTTTCACATCCCATGCCTTCATCCATACAACAATAATGCTGCAGTAATAATAGTAACAATAATAAAATAGAAAATAATAATAATAATAATGTGCTGCCATATGGCCATTTTCTGTGATTGATACCAGTCTATTCAGTGGCACAGAGCCATGGTGATCAAGCCGTATGCCACTGAGATTAGCTTAGAGTTAATAAGAGCTATCAGGAGAGGTAATTTACCTCTCTAATGGCTTGGGCCCTCTGAAAGGGCATGATAGCTGCTATGCCTGTGTGCGGTTTTGGCAGTCTTCCTGCTGCCCGCTTGGCTCTCCTCAACTCTGGCCTTATCAAAGGGAAAAACTGTCACTCCAATAAACAAGAAATTTGCCCCCGCCGACCGAAACGCTTTGCTGCATAAGTGAGTGAGTGGCTCTTTTTATTTTTTCCCTCTCCCTGTCACACAGAAATAGAATATAGGATCACAGTGATTTAGATTGGTTAATTTGCACACTGGAGCATGCAAACTGTGTGTATTTGTCTGTGTTAGGGAGTCATCTGTTATGTTAGTCATATTTTTGTTTCATTTGTTGTGCTTTAGTGCCCCAGCAGTTATATCAGTGCTTCACATTCTTGTTAACTGCTTGAAAACTTACTTGATTACTTTATGTGATCAACAAGTTAATTGGGTCTGATGAAAAAAAAAAAAAAAAAAAAAAAAAAATATATATATATATATATATATATATATATATATATATATATATATATATATATATATATATATGCAAGGACACAACCTCAGACAGGAATGCTTGGCCAACTATGAATTGAACACTTCACATTAAACATACATTTTCATATGTGGCAGTAACAAGTGTAATTCAAATTGTTATCAAAATAAATAAATATAGATCATTTGCAAAACTGCAAATATTTGCAAAATATTTTATATAATATTTGACACACAATCCTTAAAGGGAGTTTCTTCCAAGCTCATGGTAAACTTGAGTAATAGTATTGCATTATTCATATCTCTGTAGAGTCTTGAATTTTTTCTGATTTATAAAAGAGACACGGCGTAACACTGTCGAGCTCCTGGAGGCGTGTCGTGGGCGGAGCTAAAAACTCAAAAGCATGCAAAGCTTTTGCATAGTAATTGTCTGCATGCTGTGAAATCTATTTAAATAAAACGGGAACAAAAACTTTACTGAATTAGATTTGATTTAATTTATTTATAAAACATTTTTCACCTAATTCCCAAAAACAATCAAACACACTTACTGCCCACTGAGAGACAAACTGTTCCCTTAAAGCGGTTTGTTTTTTAAAAGCTGAACAAGGTTATCTTTCAATCACAATCAAAAACACACTTCTTTGGGGGCATTTTTGACTTTGTGGTCTAAAAACAAAATGACAAATCCTTCTCCAGCAAGTCCTGTGCAGCTCTGTCGACGACTTAAGCAACCCAAATGAAGCATGTTGATGGGAGTGCTCGCTCGTTTTTTGAAACTTCGGTTTTTTTTTAAATAAGTGTAAAAAAGTCAGAATACATGAAATAGCATTATACCTCCCCTTTAAAAACCTGAAACAGTCTGAAAAGTTAATACTAAAACCTGAAACAGTCTGAAAATAAAAGTGGTTTTTTTTTACTAAATTTTATGGTAATTAATTCAGAACTCGTACTGAGCAGTTCTCCCTCCCTTTTGGCACCTTAGTGTTTCGTTGACAGGTTACAGCAATGCTGCGATGTTTGCGGCCGTCTTGACAGAGTGAGTTTGAGTCTGCAGTATGAACATGTGTATGCTTTTGTGTCTCTCGATCACAGAAATGTCAGGTATGGGTAGGTGTTGCTCGGCCATCATTCTCTAACTTACACAGCTTCCCATTAATTTGGCCGCTTCCCCAGAGTGTGGCGAGATTCGGAAGTTATTAGTGCTGACGCCAACTCCCTTCTGACTCATCTGGCCTGCTGAGTTCACATCCAAGACTCACTTATCTACAGCGTCAAGGCTGGTACATGAGGGAAGAGAGAGAGAGAGAGAGAGAGAGAGAGAGAGAAGGGATGTCGGCATCACTCGGGGTGGGAGATGCAGACTAAATAAGGGGAGTTGTGACACCTTTATCTCACTTGATTTCTACATGACCCTGCGAGCCGTGGTTGCTCTTAATGAATTGTCTCTAATGGAGATTGTGTTGCAGTGAGACAGGGCTCAGTTTCACCAGGCTGAGGTTGCAGTGTATGAAGGGCTCCTGGGAATTCGCCGAAGCGTGTTCTCAGGAGAAGCGTGCAGCATTCACACGCTAATAACATGCTCGAGCGAGCAGGTGCAGCTGCTTCTTGGTGAAATAATCTGCAATCAGTATGTTGTTCTGAAAGGCGTGATCTGACAGTAAAATGATCGTTGAAACAGGCAAGGTTAAAGACTTTATTTGGGTGAGAATCGATATGATATGTAAGGAACAGCTTGTAATTAGAACCATTTTCATTTTGTTAGACTGTTCATTTTATGACTGACTGCTCTGATGCATATATTCACTGATGCATGTCTGTGTGTACAGTATGTGTGTGTACATATATTTTAATTATATATCCTATATATATATATATATATATATATATGTATATGTGTGTGTATATATGTACAGTATATATTTGTTTCAGTGGCACCAAGGTGTGTTTATTTGTTTATTTATTTTTTTTACAATTTTTATTAATATTTTTGTCATTATTAGTTTGTTTTACTGAGTCTTATGACTTCTTATTTTATTTACTTTTTTTAAGCATTCTGAAATCATATGGTCCTACTGAAGTTTAGCTTTTTTTTTTTTTTTACCAAAAATCTTCCCAATCATTTTACATTTCATTTACATGTTACATTTCAGCGAATTGTTTATGTATCTTTTAATTAACACACATCAAGGAAAGTAATTTTAAAAATGGTCTAGGCCTTGAAAATTCATGAAAGTGTTAGCTGGGAACCTACAGATGCTTTTTATTTACTAGATTTTACAATTATGACTTGGAGACATTTGGACCATAAAGTATTGATATAAATCTATTTATAAATAACTTTTAATTAAAATAGTTATTATGAGTGAATGGAAAGTGTAATGGAAATATCATGGAATTCTCCAAAATGTTTGGAAACCATGAAAGCTGCATGCATAATAATTATAATAAATGATAAAATATAGATTAAACTAGTTTTAGATGGAGTACAGTAGGCTGTGTCAACTTCCCCAAAAAATATTGAATGTCCACTACTCACTGAAAACGAAATCATGCCGTGTAAAAGCCATGGACACTTGTTATATTTTATGAAATGTCCTTTATTTCCAGACATTTATTGTATACAATAAATGCATATGGATGCTTTGTTTTTTTTTGATTGAAACATGAATTTGATGGAAACAAGAATACTGCCATGGATGAGGAGGATAATGATCCACAAGCTTTTTGTTTTGGTTTCACTGGTGAGTGGAGCACTGAAGAAACATTGAGACACTGTTGATTTATTGATTTTGTTAACCTGCAGTATTCCACAGCTCATTGAACCACTGGGTCAGGACTTTGGGTTATTGCAGGGTTTTGTGTGCCTAGAAAAGCGTGAACGTTTCAATACCTGCGCGGTGTTTGTTTACTAGGGGCAGAAAATATTAGTGTCTGGATTTCCATTTAATCGTTGTTTCCGGAACAATGCATTATATGAGAGGAGAGTTTGTGCACAGCATGAAGTGTGCAATAACATTGTGGTGTCAACGTGGATTCATTTTGGGACCTAACTCAATGCTGCTTTTATCAAATTTTAAAACTGCTACAACAGGCTGCAAAATTTCTGTTTTTATTTTGGGTTTGTGTTTTTGTTAGCTTTTTATTTCATTTTTGTTTTTTGTTTGTTTTTGTTTTTATTTTTGTCCTGAGTTTTGTTTTCATTTTTTGTTTGTCGTGTCTTTTGTTTGCTTTTTTTTTTTTTTTGCCTTGTTTTTTTGCTTGCTATTTTTTTTTTTTTTTGCTTTTATTTATTATCTATTAGTTGCATTCTTTTTTTTTCATTTGTTTTGTTTTGAATCAAACTTATTGTCTAATGATTAGCTTGACTTGTAGTTTACCGACGTTTTGTGATTTAATTAAGTTTCATTCATATATTTTCTTGTACAAATCATCTCCAGAATTAAGAGAAAAGTCTGTAAATGTAGTTTGACAGCCCCAATCAGTCAGTCTGTCAATTCCAAATTTCAACTGTCAATCTCGAATGTCTTCTGCTTGCAGGGGTTACAGACAGGGACGCGGGAGCTGGAGGAGATGGGAATGAAGTTCAGCCAGAGTCTTCTCACCCTCAGGAGTAATACCATCCATTATAACAGCCATCTGATTCCCCACACATATGCCCTGTTAGACGTGGACGACAGGCTACTCAACCACAAATCCAATAAGTGAGTTTTAAATGAATGTTTTTTGACCACAGACACATCTAGGACTTCAAAACTCATCAAAAGAGACCACTATATATATATATATAGTTTAAATCAAAGGTTTAAAGGCAATACTTTAAAACATTGCTCCTCTATACCGTGTTTGCTTCAGATAGTGAAAATTTTAAAAACAAAGGATATTTGAATCATTTTTCTGTTCCTTTTTATTAAGTAAAACATAAAAAAAATAGCATACTACCATACACTTTTTACTATAATGTGCACATTCAGCTGGCCTTGTGGGATTTATATTTGATAACTATAATTGTCTGTAACTATATTATGATAACATTTCTGCTTCAGTGGAGCAGAATGAAAATAAAAGCTAGATGTACATTTCCTGAAATAATAAGCCCACAGCAGCAAAGGAATAGCAAGGTTTTGTTGAAATTATCATTTGGAAAGTTGATGGAGGTTGTGCAATTATGGTTCACTTTCTATAATTATTAGAGCCAGATTTCCGATAAAAACCTATGAAGGTCTACAATAACTGGAGGAAGCAATGCTTTAGTATTGCCGTTCATCTCAATGGCACAGTTATTTTATATATTGCTTTTACTGTATACATTATGTCATTGTTTAGATTTTTTTTTTTTTTTTTTTTTACATTTTATGTTGACTAAGTTGCTTTTTATTTTTATTATTGTATAATTTTTTTTAACAATGTCTACTTTTAAATGAATGTCAGTAGAGCGTCAGTGTAAATCAATGGGAGACTAAAGAGTTTAAGATTATTAAAAGTTTGTAAAAACTAAAAATACATAAATGTAAGGCTGTAGATGGACTAAATGAGGTTGTCTGGAGCTGAATTAATTGCAGAAATTTGTAGGAAGATGTACTAGGTTAGCGACTTCAGGAGAGTAAATGTTAATACAACTTTTATGATTTGGTTTTGGGTAAATAAAACGGCACATTAGACGTTAATGCAGATGTCGCATATTGCAGAGTTTCTGTAGCCAAGGGAGGCAGCCATTTTACTTTGGCTTTTTAAATATGATCTGGAGCTGAGGGACGTGGACAGAGATTCATTCAGAGTGCATCAGCTGCCTTTCAAGTTTTCAATTTGCCACTAAAGGGGTTTCCTGGGAGCACTGCCACTTTCTCTGTTTTCCTTTCGTCTCTCCAACTCCTTTCTTCTCCACACACACTCTTTCTCTCCCCTCTCCCTTTTCTCCATTCCCAAGCATCCTCAAGTTAAAATTCACTTAGAGTCTTGATCTCTGTCATGGAATGAAATGGACCAAAGCTGAGCTATTGATTTCTGCGAAGTTCAATTAAATCCCCTTTGTGTGCGTTTTGAATTGTTACATATTGTCCACACAGAGCGCTCAGTGTTCTGAGGAGATTATCCCACCCCTCTCTCTTCTCCAGGATTTCACAACGTTTCTATTGTTACCCCTTCTTCTTTATATCACTGAGGAGAAAACGGTAAACTTGACTGGCCTTACCCAAGAGTATTGCGTAACTGAATTATGCGCAACTGCAGAATGCTGTTTACGAGCCTTGTCTGATTTATGTAGAATGTAGACTTTCATTGAGTAATAAACATTTAAGACGAACCAAGAACAACATATTTGAATTGAAATAACTTCAGCATTTGACAAATCATGTCAAATTTGGGTTCCATGATTTATCTATACGATATTGCTGTTTGTTTTTGTTTTTTAGTAGATACTATAGATATATAAATGTCAATGGGAAATCCATTTGTAAGTGTATGTGTGTGAAGGAGAGAGAGAAAGTGTCTCTATTAAAGACGTCTTTTCTGCTTTAAGATCTGTAGCGATTTGATCAGTTTCTTTTGACAGCCAACACAGCAGATGTCAACAGATGGATATCACTTTCCACTCAAAATAAGTGTCCAGCGGCGTATTATGCACCGCCTCACTCTCCTCTGTTCTATTCTCCATGCTGCTTTCATTGTGCTTTATGTGAGTCAGTCCAGGACAGCCGGCTGTACTGACGCCACGCATCCAAAATCATCTCAAGTCATGCGGACGGTTAATTCACCTCAACCCCCAGACACAAAAGAGAAGCGAGCACTTCAGGAGCTGACAGGAAGCCCTTTTTTGTTTGTGGCTTCTTTGTGAGGGAAGCAAATTCACATTCATATGGATGCTATTTTCCTGCCCGACACTTTTGGTTATGCACTTTCCGAATGAAAAGTAGCCGACAGAATGCTCAATACCAGCTAGATGTCAAATAAAGCCCAACGGCTCACAGGAAAACTCCGGCTTGCTTCATATTGAGGTCTGTCCCATCTTTTGTGTCAAAAGTTCATCTTTTTTGCCCTAAAAGACCACAGAATTGATTTTGTTATAATAAAGCATGACTTTTTTCAATAGTTTCCATGATGGGCTTCTCTCAAACGCCATGCGTCGGAATGAAAAGGTACAAAAAAAAATAATCTGACCCCAATTTTAGTCTCTTTAGAAACGCTTTCTAGTGACGTCACTTAACAGCAAGTGTTTTCTTATCTATTGAAACTAAGGACGGCCAAATGCAGCTTTAGATGCCGGACCCTTCAGAAGATAACAAGCTCTCTTAAAACTCCACACCTTTCATGACATCTTACATTACGGCTTGACACATTTGTTGGATTCTTTCATTACGCAGTTTGGAAATGAGTCCCTGCGGTAATTCTATAATTCCTCCGGAGCTCGATTTCTTTTCATCCCTCACATCAGAACGGTTCGCCAAAGTCTTGAAGCTGAAAGCTTAGTAAACCAAGGAACATATTGGATTGTGAGACACAAAGGAGATCTTTAGAAGTGTAAACAAACATACAAACTGGCAAGAGCGTCAACACATAATGCTAAATAAGAAGAACTGCAGTTGATTATTATAATTCTAAAAATTTCCTCAACAATTCCAACCAAATTTACATGCCAGTTGGTCCATTTCATCCGTTTGCAATTGTTCTCAGATTCATCCAGCACCTCCAGCTATTCCAACAAAGAGAATTGAGCCGACTTGTGAAACTTATTCCATCAAAAGTTACCACAAACTACATTAACTTGTTAATCCACTCTGAAATGACGGTCGCCCTTCAGGAAACTGAGGAAGGTTGAACCTGCCAGATTGCTTCATTTCAATTTATTTAGACCATTTAAGAAGTCTTTAGAGAGAAAAGACTCTTGCATTCATTACACTGGTTTCCAAGGCAGTCTTCATCCTTTTATTTGTCTGAGGGAGAGCATGTTTTTTTTAATTTATATATTAGATATTATTAACTTATTACAACCAGTTTTAACATTTATTGTGTGCAGATTGCTCCTTGTACTCTCAAATTTTCAATGAGCCTAAGCAGTGTCATTGAGCTGTTTGTTGATAATAGCCTACAGTATGTTCAGGAAAATATTTGTTGTTGTTGTTGTTGTTAAACTGCCCAAAATCTTTGTAAACAAGGACCTTAGAAATTTAGAATCATCACCGTTATTCATTCATTCATTCATTCATTCATTCATTGATTCTCAATAATAATTCTTACTACTTTTAATAATTGTTTGGTCAAGTATAATTCCTATGAAGTAATTATTTGGTCAATTGATAATTCTTGTTCTATATAGTTAATATGTGCAATTATATTGATGATCAATTTGTATAACAGACACACACACACACACACACATAAATATGCATTACATTATTCCAGAGACCAATATTATTATTTTTTTTACATATAGTTTAGTAAGAGTTTGTTAACTGCGTACTTTTCATTATATAATAATTTATTATATACATGCTAGATTAATGTTAAATTTATTGTACTACACTTTTTGTCATTTTATTTATCAAGAAAGCAAAGCCTTCATCTATTTGTGACTGCAGACTCACAAAAGTCAAGTCACTTTATTTATATAGTGCTTTATACAATATGGACTGTGTCAAAGCAGTTTTACAGGGTTAAATGGGAAATTGTGTCGATAATGTCAGATCATTGTTGATTTAGTGATGCCATCATCTAGCTCAGTTCAGTTCTCTATAAATAGTCTCTGTTTAATCAAGCTGACAATATTGCCAAAAATTAAATGCCCTCAACTAAGCCAAAGGCAACAGTGGCAAGGAATCAAAGCTCCATCTGTAAAAACCTTGGGAGAAACCAGGCTCAGTATGGGGGGCCAGTTCTTCTATAGCCTCCTCGTGGTCTTGTGCTGACGACTGTCTAGTTGACAAGGTCTCATATAGTTGACATGACCTCCACTGACATTAAGGGCTATAGAGGTCCAACATCTGGGCTGGATATGGACTGGATCTGGGTGACCATCTGGTCTAGTTCTGGTTGACCTAATCAATGCAGCCTAACATTCCTTTAACAGATCTGAATTATAGAAATGTGATAGTGTGTTGTGTATGCCAGGTTAAAGAGATGGGTCTTTAATCTAGATTTAAACTGACGAATTCTGTCTGCCTCCTGAACAAATAGGTATATTTTTCCAGAGTTTGGGAGCTAAATAAGAAAAGGATCTGGCACCCGCAGTTGATTTTGATATTCTAGGTATAATGGCCAGAGTTTTGAGGACTATAATGTGATAAGAACTCGTTCAAGTACTTGGGAGCTAAACCATTCAGGGCTTCAGTAATTAGCAAGATTTTAAAATGTATATGATGTTCAAAAGGGAGCCGGCACGCAACCGGGATAATATGATCACGGTTCCTAGTTCTGGTAAGAACTTTAGCTGCAGCATTTTGAAGCAGCTGGAGTTTGTTTATTAAATAATTAACACCTTATTTTGAATTTAGAAGTAGGAAATTACTAATCATCCATTTTTCTACATTAATTCTGTTAGTTTTGGGAATTGGTATGTTTCGTATGGCCACAAAGAATTATAGAGCTGAGTCTCACCAGCATAACAATGAAAGCTAACACCATGTTTCCTTATAGAATCTCCCAAGGGTAGCATGTAAAGCGTGAAAAGCAATGGTCCTAGTACTGAGCCTTGTGGTACTTGTAATCTGTGATAACTCTTTATTCAAAAACATGAAAGTGGTTCTTATAGCTCTTAAGGCAGCAACATTTCTTACTTAATTTAATCTAATTCTACATTTATGTGATAAATCTGGCATCATCAGAATTAATTTCTAAATATTCCACCAAAATCACTTAACGATCGACCATAGGGAAGCTGCACTAATTGTTCTGTACCTCTGAAGGTTTTCCAGAACTTCATATTGTTCAGTTGTTCAGTTGCACGTTTAATTATTAATGCACAATTGGACAGACTCTCCTAAAGAATCATTATAAGCATACCTAAAATTCAGAGCTGCTGTTCCCTGTGTAACTTTCCCGGCATGAACAGGGTTGATAGAAGGTTGTGCTATAAAATGAAACTACCTCTACACATCTTTTACTAGCATGCATTCAGATACAGAGGCAGAGGAAAGTGAGGAAGATAAGAGCTTGAAAAGTGGGCTGCAAACAGCTTTTGAGTGGCGTTGATTTTAATGCCTTCTAGGAGATATTTGCTGGCAGATCACTTATGAGGTGTCTGTAATAGTTTGTGAGAGCACACTCTGTAAACAAGAGCTGTGTATCCTTGTGCAGCGATGGACGTCTCCCAGGAGAGAGCTGATTGAATCGCTGTCCCCTGCTGTCACGCAGACATGCACACTCCCTCGGCCAACATGCGGCACGCAGCTTGCCCTTCTAATCTGCAAATTAAATTATTTCTGGAACTTTGGACTAGAATTTTTTTGAGGAGCTAGACATTTTGTTAAGGCTAAAAGGTTCATGGTGCATTTTCTTTAAATGAATGCATGCCAAAACCTGTTGTTTGCAAATGGCAAAAAAAATTATATAATAATAATATTTAAAATAATAATAATAATAATAATAATAATAATACCTTTCAAATATTATATTTTAAACATTAAATGATTAAATATTAAAATAATGTATTTATTTAAACTTTGTATGTGTGTATATTGTAGCAAATGTATTGAAATATCATGTTATTTATTAGTAAATTTTTAAAAAAGTTTAATAAATACGTTATTTATTAGTAAAAAATAGCAGCGATGTCATCAACATGAATCATCCTACTGCCTCTTCATACTCTTTCTAAACTGCATTATAATAGATGAGATTAGTTTAATTTAGTGACTGACAGGGGTGTCTATTTTTGTCACAATGACAAGACAAACTTGCACATAATGCACATCATTATTATGATAAAGTTCAGCAAGTATCAAATATTGACATGATCGCATCACGCAGTTGCTGCAGATTTGCCAGCTGCACATCCATGATGCGAATGTCCCGTTCCACCACATCCCAAAGCTGCTCTATTGGATCTGGTGTCTGGATCTGTACTTACTGAAACCGAAATTGATCAAATCAGCTTTATGGGACAAAGCGACATGCATGAATATAGTGATTTGAATGCATCTTCGGCTTGTGTCAGAACAGCAGCTTCATGTTTGAATGAGCTGGCTGGTTGTTTCATTGCTTATGAAAATATATTTTCCAGTTGGAAATGATTTTTTTTTTTTTTTTGTCTCTTTCCCTTTTTAAATTAGGCTCTTAAAATTCAAGCTGCTAAGACACTTTATCAAAGCCGCGAGGGGAGAATTCTAGTGACCCGTGGATTGGTTTTGGTCAGGAAGTAATGAAGGGAGGAGTGGCCCTCGTCTCTCACATTTCCATTGTGTTTTGATTGTTGATTCTAATTGCACTGGAATCTGTCGATTGGATGACAAAGATAATTCGATTGAGACTGCATACAATTACAAAACTGACAAGGTTTTACTGCTCTTGTACAAACACAATAGACAAACCATGGGAGACTAAATGAGCAAATAACTTGTGTAAATAAAATATTTGGTGGTTGAATTACAAAACCAAAAAAAAAAATTAGGATTGACAATGTTCTTTAGAATTTTGTACATCAATAACTCCTGGGAAAAACATGTATTTCATGGTTTCCACAAACATATTATGCAGTGCTGTTTTCAACATTAATACTACTACTACTACTACTAATCAGAATATTATAATGATTTCTGAAGGATCGTTTGACACTGCAGAATTAATAGCTTTTGTAAATTAGCATTGCTATCACAAGAATAAATTACAGTTTAAAATATGTTAAAATACAAAATATCTATTTCAACCTGTAATCATATTTGATAATTTTACTATTTTTACTGTACATATTTCCAAAGAAATACAGCCTTGGTGAACATAAGAAACTTATGTTTATGTAAATTAATAATGTAAATAATATGTACATTATACCAGCTTTAAAAATATTTGTCCATATTTTTTCTTCTGTGTATTTAATTTTTTATATCCGTTGAGTTTTCGTAGGAGGAAACCAAAATATGCTTTCCTAATGATATCTAAGTCACAGTTTGTCTGTTGATCATCCTTGACAAGATCTGCCATTGGCTTTGAATTGTTACTGCAAAACCTGCTGAAAACAGCATAAATGCTAAGGAATATGTATAACCCAGTGAATCTAGACAAGTTAATGATAATAAGCATTGTGCTGCTTTTTGCACCCCCCCAAAAAAATCAAATGCTTGTTTTGAAATCATCCTCTAAGCAGCCATATACCGCCTGTCGGAATAATAATGCGATCAATTGTCTGCATTTACAGTGTGTATGTAGATTGCAGGGTCGGTTTGTTTTGTGTACCACAGGAAAAAAAAAAAGTCTTTGCCTCATTTCTGTTCTTATATTCATCGAGATGTGGCACAGGCCTTGTAAATATTTGCATAATACTTGAATGAATGATATATTTATTAGCAGCTACCCAAAGTGGAATTCGAACTCTTTCTGCTGGCGCTGGCGAGATGACAAATGGAGAATGTGCTAGTGTTTCATAAGCACGTGTACCAATTTAGCAGAGCCCACAGAGATTTCTGTAGATCATTAAACCAAAATAGTGGATTTGTCGAGCTGCTTCCCACATCTAAGAAACTACTCCCAGCATTTGGAGTTGATAATAGCACAATTCAGATATTTAAGTCTCTGAACCATCAAAACTACAGCAAAACAGAAGACGGGTGTTATTTCTGCTGGGTAAACACACACTGGAGGAGGGAAGTAAATTAGGGCAGAACTTTTTGTTATTATATATCTTACATCAAACAAATGCTTGACAAGTCAAACAGTGGAAAGGTTCTATATATTGTAAGCTTTTTTATTACCCAAGAAAAGAATTATAAAAATTCTTGTTTTTGATAATGTTGTATTTTAAGAGACTTACAGATCTGTATTTTGCAATAGAAGATTAAACTGATGCAGACATATTTGGCTCATCAACATTACTGTCAGTCATGTTGAATTTATGGCGTGATATACTGTATATAAAATATAATTATATATAAAGGGACAGTCATGAAGAAAATAGTGGGTTTGACATCACACCCTAAATGGTTCAAAATAGCAGTTAAAGAGCTTCACACTGTAATGATCACCATATATCATACAACATTTTGTGAACTCCCCTCCCCCCTTCATTTATAATGTTAAAGTATCTTGTTACTTTAAATTTTTACTTTAATTTCCATTTTAATCTACTAGTTGTGAAATTAAGAATTTTACATTTTAAATTAAATTAAATTAATTAAATTAAAATAAATTAATCGGTTCATTTAGCAGACGCTTTTATCCAAAGCAACGTATAGTGCATTCAACATTTTTTTTTACTTAACATATTATATTATATTATATTATATTATATTATATTATATTATATTATATTATATTATATTATATTATATTATATTATATTATATTATATTATATTATATTAATTGTGTTTAAGACTTTTACACACACAAACACACACACACATATATATATATATATATATATATATATATATATATATATATATATATATATATATATATATATATATATAATATTTGTAATATGTATTTATATATTTATATTTAAGGCTATTCTCTTTGTGTATGAAATAAGTTCTGATGGGGGACATACGGACATACGGTAAGAATCAATATTTTTGGGATCATAACAATGGTGATTTCTGAATATAATTTTTTATTTCAGCTTTGTTTTCATAATTGGTGTGGGTGTCTTTTTTGGAGCTTTGTAATGTTTGTTAATTATGATTACAGTATATCAAATATGATATTTCTACAGAGCAAGAAAACCCTTGTTTGGTCTCCTTTTCTGCTTCTGGCGATAGTGAAATCAACGCATGTCTGGCTGTTTAGCATGCTCTAGTTAGCCCCTGCTGGTAGACACCGGAAGCTTTTATAGGAGCAAGTGCTATAGCTAATAAGATTCCCTTTCACGACTATGTGGAGTGGTCAACCGCAAACCGTGCGACTGTCTGTTTATATATCCCCCAGAGTGCCTGTGTTCAGTCTCCAGCCACAGCAACATAATCCTCCTGATAGTCATCGATTGTCTTCCATCCATACACTGAATTACAAGTGATCTTGGCGTAATTGAAATGGCAGGTGACTGTGTTCTGGAAACCTGCAGCAAATTAGCCGCACTCAGCTTCTCCTGAGACACCACTGAATTTAGGGAACTGAATTATAGATTTCATTCTTTCTTTCTGTTTTGTTCTTGGAGAGCGGGATAGTTGTCACATATTAAAATTCAAATTAAAAAAATAATAATAAATAAATAAAAACTAATACAAATTAATGAAAAATACTATGGAAGTTGATGTCTTCCTACAGAAATTGAATGCACCTTCCCTAATAAACATTGAGTGTGACAACTAGCCCCAGTCTCTCCTATATGTATCTCACATTCTGTTTCGTCTTATGATCTTTCAAGATGTGTGATGTTGTGTTTTATGACTCAACCTGCTGACTGGCACAAAGATGCATGGACTCCCTTTGGCCAGGTGGCACAGAAATGAACGGCTCACGCTCTCAGAGGCCACTTAAAGTAATTGAAAGCAACTCTGCACAAGTACACAAAGTCTTTGCTTTCAGAGAATGAAGCTCATCAAGTCAGAAACCTGCATCATTGTTGAGCAGCTACAAACAGTACTGTCGGTCATGGTGGTGTTGCTTAAACAGATGAAGGTGCCCTGTTTCCTTAAAACTGATCGTTAGAAGTTTATTCTGTTCTGACATTAAAACGTTATTGATGCATGCATGCAATAACTCTTTGGAAGTTGATATTGATGTTGTCCTTCCTGCAGTATCATGATGCATCTCCAGAGCTCACATGATCTTAGTGGAAAACGGTTTCCAAAAATTTTGAACATCAAATAATTGCTAGTAATAAGTAGACTATAAAATTTGTTTAGATTGAAATTGACTATAGTTTTCTAATGAATATTATTTTATTAACTTTTTTGCCTTTTTATAATTTTATCCGAACATATTTCAAATTTGGCTCTGATGTGTTTTGTGTTTTTCTGCCAAGTATATAATGAATGTCAGGCTCAGTACACACATCTGTGGTTCACTGGTGCAGAATGAATTTTAAATGAAACAAATGATTATTCACAAAAACATTATAAAGTTAAAAGAGAGGTCAATGGTTTTTATGGTGTCTTTCATTCACAAGTAAAGTAACATCAAATGTTGCCATAAGAGATGTATTTTTCCTTTTCACCTGTTTCTTGTACACATATATATATATATATATATATATATATATATATATATATATACACACTCAACTAAAGGATTATTAGGAACACCTGTTCTGTTTCTCATCCTTTTAAAAGACCTGTTCAAGTCCTCAAAAATCTGCATTTACCTACGTCACGTGGTCTATATATGCAAATCACCTCCCCTTACAATCAACAGGTGCTCTGACCACAAAACAGACGCTAAAATCCCTGCTTGTTATGTGTCCCGCACTGAATTTGGACACCCAGTAACAGCCAGAAGAATAGACGAGTAACTCACACCTGTTGCCGCACTGACAACCGCATAACAAATTGGTTCATTTTGCGAGTCAAGAGGACGTGATTTGTTTGTGAAAGGGACGTGTCTCCTGCGTCTCATGAGACTGCTCCCACATGCTCTGTCTCTCAACCAGAGTGTCATCTCATCTTTCCCATATAATGAAGTGGGAAAAATACAATGTTGTTCTTCACATTGTGGCACAGCAGATGTTATGTTTTTCCTTTAATTTTCACCCAGGGCAGAGAAAATGATAAACAGACTCATATGTGAACACACACACACACACACACACACACACACCAGTGGTGAGGAGGGGCGAATCGGATTGCTCGTCACATCCACGTTCTCCATGGATCCCTGTGGTTTTGATCTGATTAGTGTGACTGGGCTTTATGTTTACTGTCAATCAAAACGCTCACCAGACTCAAGGTCACAGTATCCTTCGGCGGATCCAGCAGTGGAGACAGAGCAGTGCATTTCCTTTCAAATTAATTTCGCTCCTCCGTGATGAAGTGAAGACAGAGCACTTCATTGAATTATTATTTATTTATTTTTTCCAAATGCATTGCTGCAGTATTTTAGTAATTTTATTTATTAGTATTGTTTTAAGATTGTGAAATTATTATTATTATTATTATTATTATTATTATTATTATTATTATTATTATTATTTTTAGTAATTTCATGTGGTTTTTATTTTTATTTTTCTTTATTTAACATTTATATTTTTAGTTGGCACTTTATAGATTTTTTTAGTAATTTTATGTACTTTTGTGTTTTTAATTAGATTTTAGTAAAATAGTGGATTTAGTTAGATTTCTTTTTTATGTCTAATTTCTTTTTTTTCTAAATTGAATTAGTTTTTTTTATCTAATATTATAATCCTATAATATTTATGTACAGTAATGATAGCTTAAAATGAAGAAAATGTTTTTAATTGTTTGTTTTAATTGGCTTAATGATAACAACATTGTGATTGCTTCCTCAGTTGTTTCGAGGACGATGAACCACCCTGCACGGAGGAGATTGAATATTCATCCTGCAGTGACCCATTTGGTGCCAACGAACTAGACATGGAGGTGAACGGTAACACATCCAGTGAGGAAGAGGATGAAGAAGATGCAGAAATCTGTAGGAATGGGAGGCGGTGTAATGACAGGAAGTCTCATCTCGTTCCTCACTGCTTGAAACAGGACGCCCTGGAGACTCTGACAATCGAGGCTGGACAGTGTAATGGCATTGACATCAGTAATGGCTACTTACATTAGGCCTCTTTTGTTTGTCTGTTCTGTTAAACCAAAACATTTAGTATTTAGTCCAAGAAACTAAATAAGACATGCACACCTGCAGAACATTTACTAGTCCCTTTACCTGTGCTCCCTGATATAAACTATTTGAATACGCATTGCATAATCCTAATGGCGTGATGAGCTCATGCTCTGGTTAATGCATTGGGTTGGTTTACGAATCGCTCTTATTCTAAACTAGAGGCTGGTAGCTTGCTGACAAAAGTACTCTGCTGTATAAGTGGTCTTCTGCTGAAACTCGAAAGTAAACACTTGATATTGCAAGATAGCACTGCATATAAAGTTTACCTTTAATAATATGTATTTATTATCTTAGATTGTGAAAACCAGTAATCATGTATGTTTTTAAGGTTATTAGTTCCAAAGTGATACATGTATGTTAGTGTATAAAAAGTAACTGTATGACTTAGTTTCGTGAGTGTGTGTGTGTGTGTGTGTGTATATATATATATATGAAACAGTATAAAGAGACACCAAATTAAATTCAAAGTAAAATACTGTCAGATCAATGTTGTTTCCCTCCTCCTCCCATCTTATCCAATTTATGCAGACATAGAGGTTTCGGTGGAGAAATTTGTTTTACAAAAGCCAGCCTTTGAGCCAGATTTCATCCAAATTCTATCCAGAATGTTTTGTATAATGAGTTCCGTCATCTCCGCTCAATTGGATTCACACAACCATTGGTTTGGACCGTAGCTAAAAAAGACTAACTCATGTCAGTCCATGTTCAAATTAAGGATCCAATAGAAGCCTGCAATTGCAATTAGATACTGACACTTTTTGCTCAAAGGGAATTGTGCCATTCCGGAGTAAATTTGCAGTTTCATCTTCGGTCTGTCAGACAGAAGTTTGATAATCAACAACATTATTGTATTTCCATAAATGTTTGTTTGTTTTATGAATATTGCCATGCTATGAATTAGGGGTGCTCCGATCACGATCGGCCGATCGTTAATGCGCATCTCGTCAGTAAAGCCGGTTCTCTAATCAGCGGTTAATTCCATCAGGTGTGTGATTTCACATAGAGCAGCTGTTACTACACAGAGCCGTTGTTAACTGAGAAGATGCGCCAAAAAATCTTCTCTATTAACAACGGCTCTGTGTAGTAACAGCTGCTCTATGTGAAATCACGCACCTGATGGAATTAACCGCTGATTAGAGAACCGGCTTTACTGACGAGAGGCGCATAACGATCGTGATCGGATCACCCCTACTATGAATATAATCTTGGCTAAAGGGTGTTAAGTGCAGAATGTAGCATCAGCCTGCAGTCCTTTCAGCCAAGACTGTATTACTAGTATATCACAACCCTGAGTATCCTATACTGTAGCTGCAAGCAGAATTAATTAAAACTGTGTGCGTGGGTGTATACATTGTATTACATTATATACTCATTATTGTATTTAGCTACAAAATATTAAGAAATTATTACAATAAGAAACATTCTTTCAGATGAATTGTTGTATGTTGTGTATATTTATTTATGATAAATATTGCACGAGTAGCAGTGCGATATGCCTGTATATCAGCTCAGCTGTAGGTAATCACAGAGTGCTGATATATGGACATATCTCACTGCTACAAGTGCAATATTGCGCTTATACAACAGTTTGAGGACACAAGTGTGTAAATATACAATAAATAACAACAGTGTCCCTCCTTAGAAAACCCTACTTTGTGCAACAATACTTCCTTCCGCCATGTTTTGACAGTTTCACAGCTGAGCCCGAGCCTCTGTTACTACTTAGAATCCATCATTTAACAACTAGTAACAAAGGAACGAGTTGCTTCATTAAAAGTAGTTACGAGTTGCTTCTTGAAAAGCATATTGTATTACTGTAGTAAAAGCTCATGTAGAATTTTTTGAAAGAGAGCTGGACTGATGCATAATTCATTCTTCAACTCAATCTCATATTCACAGTAAAATGTGAGTTTGAATGTCTGCTGAGGAAAGCGATATCTTTGTTGTACTGTCCTTTCATCTGTTAAGGGTGATTTCTAATGACAGCGCTACTCAGTGCATCTTACAATTTGTTTTTGAAAGTAAATATAACTTACTTGTTAACAGCCCTGTTTCAGTCTCTTTCAATATAAAAGTCGTTATGCTAAGTGCAAAATATACAATATATTTATTAACAAACCACATATTTGAAGTCTAAAAAAGTACATTCTCGCCTAAAAAAACTCACAAAAAAACTACATTCTGTGACACAAAGACAGTATTATTTTAAAAATTATAGTGGATTTGGTCAACAGGCATAGTTGGATAGTGGCTGAATAAACAAAATGATAGCATTAATGAGAAGTTTAATTAAACAATAAGAAATAAACACACACACTCACACACACACATATATACATAACATAATAGTAAATGGATTACCAAAGGTCATTATTTTTTGGTATTAAGAAATAATTACTTTGCTAAATTATCACATTTCGAAACTTCAAATTCTTAAATAGCTAATAGCCTATTCAAATTATTTTTATTATTAAAATAGTGAATGCATTTTATGTAGCTACACTCACTATTTTATCAAGCTACTTTATTAAAAGGTTACTACTTCACTAAATTATTACATTCAGAAACGGTATTCTTTTAGATGATATAATTCAAATTATCCAAAAATATATATTATTATTATTATTATATAAAATAATAGTAAATATACCATATATTTATACTCATTATTTTATTAAGCTACATAATTAAGAAATTACGTAAATCATTACTTTAAGAAAAGTAAAAAAAAAAAAAAAAATCAGCTGAAAGCCTTCGGAAGTGATTCCAAAATATGTTGTTGTTGTTGTTGTTGTTGTTATTATTATTATTATTATTATTATATAATGTCTTAATATAGCTAATTAATGCAGTAAGAAAATATTGAGTTTATGTATAATGCATTTTTATTATATAATAATAATGATGATAATAATAATAATAATAATAATAATAATAATAATAATAATAATAATATATCATTATTATAAATATAATAATTTTTATCAAACAAACACTGCACAGGACCTAAAACATCCGTGAAGTATATACTTAGAGAAAAATCAGTAAACAGTGCTGCTGCAACAGAATAATAACCAAGAAGGGGAAGTGCAGTGTGTTTTTCTGAATAAAGGCAGTATGGGAATTGACTCTATTTTCATTCTCCCTGTGTCATTCGGGCTCAATCTAGGGGTAGGTAATGACTTAGCTGTGACCTCCAGCAACCTGCAGCAAACGGCATGCTGTACTGTCCTGTAATCTCATTCCCATTTACAAAGAGATGGTTTAATTAGATCCTGGCAGGGTGGGCAACATACCTGAGCAGGGAGAGGTGGGCAGGTCTTCATTGGTATGCTGCAGACACCGAGCACGGCACACACCACTGCATTTCTTAATTGTGTCTCTCTCCAGGTCTGTCTGCTGCTCAGCTCTAGCCACCGCAGACGGAGTGGAGAAACGGTAGCGAGCACGGCATTACTGTTCCTCCCCAACAAATGACCCTCCTGGAGCTCTCATGCCTGTGCTAGTGATTACTACATTATCGCATAAATTCAACTAGCAGGTGTTTTTGTCTAAATAGCTTTAGGGAGCTCGGATTTGACACAGGAACACAGGGAAGGATGGTATGATGTAGGAAGCTTTCAAAAACACTTTGCACTTTCCAAAATCTATATTTTAGCGACAGATTTTCTTTAAAGGTTACATAACGTTGTTTGGGTTTCTTCTTCAGTGGTCATTTTAGGTTTTTAGTTAAAAACTTCTGAAGCTCACCAGTTCTAAAGAGATGAAGGAAATGTGGTTCCTCATGATTCAATCCCCTTCAAGAAGCGTTTCAGGACTGAGAGGTCAGTGCAAACTATAGACTGTCTTGAGTCTAACAAACATGCTTGTCTCCAGCTGAATATATGAAGTTTACGGTTTAAAATTGATCATTAAATATGAATATTTCTCATGCATTTTTTTTTTTTTCATTTCCTTCCGTTAAAAAACTGTGTAACAATTGCTTCAGAAAAACAGGTGCTTTTTTCATTAAAACCATGCATGTAAAGCACATGAAATTTCAACAGGAGGCTCATTGGGGAAAAAGACGCCAGTTCATCATTAATTTAAATCTCTAACTCCTCAGGAGAAGCCTAATACTGTCCAAAATGGTAAAATCTGATAGAATTGAAAAGCATCTTAGTGTTATGAATAAAACATTGCTCAGAAGCTCTGTTTATAATGAGTGTCATTCCCTTTTAACTTGATTAGATTTTGCTGGATGCTTTGTGTGGTACATCTTCCTATCAAACTGAAACCTGTTTACATTGATCATTAACTCTGCCGTCTGGATATTGTGTGTCATTTTTTGATTTATGGTCTTGCCAGTTGAAAAATAACTTTACTGAGCCATGTAGCTCTTGTATAGTGACACTGGTTTCCATTGTAGAGTATTATACCGGTTTGGATGTGATCACATGAGATGTGACTTTGGAGCTCATGCATGTTCATAAGGCTACTGCAATATTACTTTAAGCACTTGGTAAAGTCAACTTAAGTTAGTTTTATTTTAATAGCAAATTGTTTCAAAGCAGCTTTATTAAAATTATTATTTCTATTTATTTTAATCCATTTTTATGTTTTTGGTTTACGTTTTAATTTGAAAGTTTCAGTAATTTTGTGTATTACTATATGATTTTTCTTAATTTCTATTACAGATTTGATTATTTTAGTACATAAAGTTAAACTAAATTAAAATGAAAAAAAAAAATCATATTTCATGTTATTTCAGTTAACGTGCATTTGATATGGTTTTAGTTAACTATAAAAATCCTGGTATTATGGAAAAAAAAAAAATTATATTGTTTACTATAATTTTAAACTGTACAAAATTATAAAAGTGAGAAAGAGCAGGTACATCCAAACTTTAAACTGGAAGATATTTGGAAACTAGAAAGCTTGTTCCCTACAGAGCAAACGTTCTCACCTTTAAAAATAAATAAATATTTAAATAAAAAGCTCTTTTTAGAGAATTTTCCTTTCTCTTGTTCACTTTGCTTTCAAGTCTGTTTTTGCCCCAGGCGTCACTGTCATAGCAGATAAGTGTCGTGAAAAAGAGTGTGACACTAAATTACCTGTGTTAAATATGTCTGTAGTGGATAATTGGCCACTTTCTGTGCTCTTGCGTGGAGGATTTAATGCACTTCTCTCAGGGAGGCATGCACAACTTTGAAAATGTGCTGCACTACTAACAATTAATGTCAGGAAAGCTAGGTCTTTTGACAAGCCTAGGACGGATGGCCACTTTGATAGACTTGTGACGCAAATATGGTTGCCGCTCAATACAGACTGCAAGATGCCATGGCTAATAACTACATTTATTTATTTTTTCAGAAAAGAACCAGTAGCTCAGCACAAAACAGCGTTTATTTTCCTGTAACAGGCTTTTTTTTTTTTTTTGTCATTTTGTTTTGAGCACAGTTTTAATGTAGTTTAGCTGTTTATTAGTAGCTTTTAGTTGAACTCGTTTTCAAAGGAGAAGCATGATTAAAGTTTAAATCCAAATCATGAGTACCTTGCAGCTGCATTTGGCTTAGTAGCTAATTAGCTTTCACAACACCGCTTGTGGTGTGACTGTACAGTAGAAGTAGTTCTGCCAGATAATTTGGTTTCGAGTGAAGCATTGGGAATTTGAGCACAGTTGTTTTGTTCTAGTCGCTAACCAATGGGAAAGCATCACGAATCCTCCACCAACAGCACAAACACAAGACTTGAATTTTTTTTTTTTTTTTGACTGCACTGTTTAAGTTCATTACAACAGTTTGACAGCATCATGTTGATTGGCACAAAAAAAACTGAATCTTGCATATGTTATTGGTGTAATTGTGTTTAGCAGCCTAAGGCTTGCGTTTTGTGTACTGAATATCACCTTTAGGTTGTTTCTAACCCGCATGTGTAGAACACAGACCTCAACAACAGCCTGATCGATCGAACCCACGTCCAGACAAAAACATTTCATGGCCGGTTTAGCCATTACGTGATTGCAGCCTGTTGCAAGGTTGCTTTTTCCAACATGATATTTCCAGATGAGCAAGAACTCAGCAATAGATTATCTGTGATAAATAAAATGCAGCTAATCCCACTCTCAGTCAGTAACGTCTGCCGGGAGATACACAAAAAGACTGTTTCATCTTTAACAGTCGGTTTAATTGTGATCTGAAGGTTTATTATATGTCCGAATCTTTATCAGTTTTGCTTTATGAAAAAGGTGACAGCAGTCACTCGTGTCGTACTTTCATAAATTGTTTAAATATCCCCTCATTCACGCCTCCCCTCCTACACATAATGTTTCTCTTCAGAGAATTTCATTATGGTTATGAGGTGACATTTCAGCATCTTAAATGCGGGCTGTCAGTAATATTAGTAAGCTCTGTCCTTATTGATTTGCTTGTCCATACTCATTTAAAGAAAAGTAAATATTGTTCATTGAGGATGAACAATCAATTGTAAATAATAAAATACATTTACATGGAGCAATAAGGCCTTTTAATCTTATATTCCAGTTGTAAAATCGTATTTCTTTTGTTATTTGAAGCAAGATTCATACATCAACATACAGAAGTGAAAGGAGATTTATTTGAAGAAAACCTTTAGAGTATAAAAACACATTTACTTTCCAAAGTTCTGCTTTCTATGATCATGCACCTTTATTTTGATGGTTTCCCCCCAAAGTTTTAGGTTTATCAAATAAAATGTATCTTAGTTTAATGATGAGCATTCATGAATATTAATCAGTATTTAGAGGGCTGCCATTTCAATGATTTGAATTTTGTTTGAATTTGATGTTTTTTCTTTGAAATAACTATGTTTCTTCTTAATTTTTTTCTCATCTGTTATGTTTATTAGGTTTGTATGTTACATAAAACGTTGTTAAATTAATGTTTATTGCATATTTCAGTTTAATGAGTCTTACCATAATGGTGTTTAGTGCTTGTGTGAATGAGACGTGCACCTTCTATGTATCTTATTATTTAAAAGCTGCTTGTGATGGGCTTTGTTTCATCACGTGACTCTCATCACCACCTGCTTTTGGTGGTTACCAGTGTAATACAAAGGTACAAAACAGATTTCAGTGCTTCAATAAGTTCATATATTAATATTATATCAGTTAAATTATGGTATTAAACTGTAAATATAAAGTAAAACCGTTAAACCTACAACAGTGTAACTGTATTTTTTACGGTATAAAACCGTTAAACCAAAAGCGGTTTTAACTTATTTTTTTACGGTATAATTCTGGCAACCACAGCTGCTGTTTTTTTTACCGTATATTTTACAGAATATTTTTAACAATATATATATATATATATATATATATATATATATATATATATATATATATATATATATATATATATATATATATATACAGTTTTAAATAAAAATGTACTATCTTATATTTAATTAGATGAAACATTTTAACAATTTTTTTTATAGCTATGTACAGCATACTATAATGGATACATATTTGAAAGTTATATATATTCAGTGTTTTGTGAAAGTAAAAAGTTTTGTAAATGTGTAATAAATAGGTAATAATTATTTGGCTATTAGTGTTTTGTGTTGTGTTCTGTTAGGCTAGGCTAGGCTAGGCTATGATATATATGTTAAAAATTGTATGAACCTAAAAGGATTTGTGAATATTTGTGCTTCTATAAAGTTAGTTAGGCTAGGTGGTTTACATGCTGTCAATTTGTTAATAATAAATCAAATTTTACATAAGAATACCTACTCATGTTGAAATATTTGAGAACACAAGTTGATAGCATCTTCAGTTGTAAATTGTTGTGCATCGTCGCAGACAGCTGATAAGAAGTAAAAAATCCGGAAATCAGTAGATTCCTACAGCTGGCAAAGTCAAACATCAACCTTTGGGATGCCATTCTAACTTTTCTGTCTGTGGCACCAGCGGCAAATGAAACATGAAATTAAATTAGCGCCTCTATATGTTTTGTGGGCAACAGAGCCACACAAGAATGATCGTCTGTCTCTTGTTTAGTTTCCTGTTCGTAACGCTGTAGAAATAGCATTTCTCTCCCCCTTGGCTATCATGTTCTTCTCTCCCCAGCTAATGGGTATATCTTTGGATTCTATGTGTTTTTTCAAGATGCGTGAGTTAAGAATCAAGAAAAAAGTCAGTGGAAATCCTAGCACACAGAGTAATTCCAGGTTTGTCTTTACATTGTATTAAAAATACATTTAGAAAACTCAGTATTTGACTGGAAAAGTTAAGGAAAAGCTAAATTCAAGGTCAGCATCTTTCCCTGAGGTTTGCAATGTGGTTCCTCAGAACTAAATAATATTATTCCTTCAGATCTACCCAACAACTTTTTCAGATGGCAATTATAAGTTCTGCCACCTTGGTCTCCAGCTGCGCCCTGGCATCCCAAATTTCCAGTCACTTTGAATATACCTGAAATTGTTGAGAATTGATTGTCGCATTATGAGTTCGAACAGATTGTTCTCTGATCATACTTGGTTTATAATCATGCCACATCAGATTTAACTAAAATTATTTCACCCTACGAATACATTAACACAATTTCGCCACTCATTACACAGTTAAATCGACCTCAAAACAAACGTGTTACTTTATATATATATGGGAATGAAAGCAGTCTTGAATACAAATAGCCATGTTTCATTTGAATTCCATCAAGGGTTTGGGACGAAACCATTCCTGTAAATAAATAATGGAGTTTTGCTCGGGACGGGCACAATAAATGTTTAATGTGTGCTGCCCAGCGGAACACAGTGGCTAGTAGAGGCAGGTAGAGGGAAGCTGTGCGCATGTCCTGCTGTTATAGTGGACTATATATATATATATATATATATATATATATATATATATATATATATATATATATATATATATATATATATATGTGTGTATGTATGTGTGTGTGTGTGTGTGTGTTTAAATTATTTTCCTTTCATTAAAGTTTCCTTCTTGAGTAAAAAAAAAATAATATTATTTATTTTCTGTAAATGTGCTGCCATTTATTTATTTTTTGTAACTTTTTACTTTATTATTATTATTATTTCAGAAAAAAGGAGATTCAGCCAGAAAAAAAGGCGACAAATAAAATATTTAAAACCATTAAGAAAAGAAAACTTTAGATACATCAAAATAAGTGAGTGATATAAATCATACAGTGAAATGAAGAGACATACAGCCAAGTATGGTGACCCATACTCAGAATTCGTGCTCTGCATTTAACCCATCCAAAATGGACACACACAGCAGTGAACACACACACACACACCACCTACACACACACACACACACACACACACACACACACACACACACCTACCTGGAGCAGTGGACATTAATTTATTCTGCGGCGCCCGGGGAGCAGTTGGGGTTCAGTGTCTTGCTCAAGGGGACCTCAGTCATGGTATTGCTGGCCCGAGACTCGAACCCACAACCTTACGGATAGGAGTCAAACTCTCTAACCATTAGGCCATGACTTCCCCAAATATGAATTATATAACATTATTATCATAAATAAATATTATTAATTTAACAGTTTCAAATATTATTAACAGCTTCATATCATTATTAAAACTTGAAAGATTAAAGCAGTTTTAAATCGGAAATTCATAATCGCAAACCCTCATCTATATAACTATATATATATATAATTTTGTATATTTTGTGTCAATGTATTATCACAGAGAGAGAGAGAGAGAGAGAAGATAACTGAGATCAAAAAGCTTTTTGATTCATCAAGAAGCGTGGGTATGCATTGAATATATGACCTATGAAAAATTAGCAGGTTCAAAATAATTCAAAACAATATTTCTCAATATTTTCCCCCAGCTAGATTAATATTTTGATGAACTCATCTTGCATCCTATTCCCTAAAAGCACTGAATATCTCCTTTATTGCATCATTGTTTCTGCCAAAAAAAAAAAAAAAAAGTCTTTGACAGAGCTGTGTGCTACTTCCTGCCAAAGTCAGTGTCTTTGTTTTTCTTTATCTCCTTCTCTCTTTTCTCCCATTAGGAAAGTAAATGCTAGGTAAACATGGCCAGCTGTGAACCCTCTCATCCCATCTGCTCCACAGGGACGACCGGACCTTTGGCACTTACCATAATGCATTCATTGTGAGTTAAAGCAGCAGTATTAGGAGGATGATTAAGACTTACCAAAGACTAGCCAAATATCTGTTTGTGCTCAGGTATGTGAATGCTGCGTGAACAGCTGACTTCGGTGGAGGGCTGTTTTTTTGAGTGACAACCCACCGCTGGGATCTCCAGGAACTGGTGTGTCCTATGGTGATAAGGTGACTGCAGATATCAGCCAAATCTTAAGAGGACAGTGTGGGTTTCTAGTGTGTATCCTGTCTAAAACCGACAACTTTAGACAACCTTTTTTTTAAAGCGTAAACACTGTTCCTTTGTGGTGCTTTTGCAGTTTGTCCCAGCCAATCTAACAGGGCAACATGGCCCATCCAGTAGAATGAATGTGGGTGGGGCTATCAGTTTGTCTGACCAATGGCTAACTTGGTGGGAGGGGTTGTTTAAATCCTATTGTTAGCTTAATATAAGAAATGCACTGAAATGGCACACTTCAGCTTTAAGAATGAAAAAGTAAGAAGAAAAAAGTGAATGCCCTCAAATGGAATTGGTAACTGCTACTGTGGAGTTTGTGGAGTTGTGACTTTGTGAAGATTGAAAAAAAAAAATGTATGCATTGGATTCTAAAAAAACGAATGCTGTCTACATCGTCCAATACAGAGATATAATAAGATTTTGTCTCTAATTCCCAAAAGTTAAATAGGTCATTCCACAGTCTTAGTACAGACATTTTCCCCTCTCTTTCCACTGATTCTAATTCTGTACAGGTTTGATACTGCCACTGACATTTCGTCGCACCAAACTTTGGGCAAGAATTTGGAAATGTCAGAGCCAGAACGTTGCATACATGTATGTGTCCAAATAAATGTTTAATTAAAAAGCAAACATTTTCAAAATCAGCATCAGTATTACAAATCTTTAAAACAAGATCAATTTACTCAAGTGCACACATTGTCATTCGAAAAAAAAAAAACAATACTTGTTTTCAGAGAATATACATGAATTACCTAATAAAAATAATAACTCAATAATTAGAACCATTTTAATAATTAATATTATAATTTTATAATTTAGATAGATAGATAGATAGATAGATAGATAGATAGATAGATAGATAGATAGATAGATAGGTAGATAGGTAGATAGATAGATAGGTTACATTAAGAAAATAAAAATATTACATTTGAAACATATCAACATGTTAAAACCCTATGCTTAGCTAAACTGCAAAACCTTTAGCTAGTGTTTATTTATTTATTCATTTATTTATTTATTTTGAATAATGAAATGGGAGGCCTTAAAATAAATTAGCTGATGTCTACCAAGACTTGAGAACGTTCTAGGTCAGTGGCTACAGTAATTAAAAGCCTGCACAGTTTCTGGTTAACTGTGTCCTTTTCTGTCAGTCCATTTAAATTGATATGCATAAATGCTAATCACCCCATCATCCACAGAAACTTGCATAAATATACAGTGAACACAACATTTATGTAGACAACTGAATATAAAAATGGTATTAGTTATTAACTGTAAAAACAACACATGTATTCATTAAACAAAAATGTTATATATATATATATATATATATATATATATATATATATATATATATATATATATATATATATATATATATATATATATATATATATATATATATAATAAAAGATTTATAAAGATCTAATCTAGCATCATTTGTTTGCAGATGTCACTTATAATGAGATCTTCCCATCTATGCTATGACAGTCAAACAAATTTGTGAGCAGCTTAACTGTACAAATACTTTTAGTGGTCTTGTAGTTTTGCCCCCCTATAAAAGTGCAGGTTTTAGTTAAGATACTAATCAGTATTCAGGGTTTTTATGGTTTTACTGTCTCCTCTGAAGATTACTTCAATCTACCATGGACAAACTCCTGAGGATTTAGGAGCTTCACTGTTATTGACTGAATCAGTTCAGCATCTGGTGATAAAAAGCTCAGCTGCCTTTGAAATCAACACAAGCAAAACAGCAAGAAAAATAAAAAAAAATAGTAAAACCCCCACTTAATTCACATTAAAAGCTATAAATGTGATGTGAGGAAAAAAAAAATATCACAATTTAAAAATCACAATGTTCAGGCTGACAGACTGTTTGGAAAACAGTAGTAAGTGATAAGTGCCATGTATAACCTTTATCTTCACTATTAAAATGTTGACTAAAACTTTATTTGTTTTCATCTCTATTTTCAAGTTAATAAAATATTGAATCCTGTGTATTCTCAGACTCGGATGCTTCAGTACGTCCTCGTCTTCTTTTCTTGTTGCATGAGTCAATGTTGAATCACAACCATGACAAACTGGTGTATTCCCTCAACAATATTTTTCTGTTCCAGCTTTCATTTTAGTCAGGTTTCAAGAGTGACAGATGGAGATTACAAAGGAAGAGAGTATTAACTGTGCCAAGAATGGAGGGAACAAAGGGAAGTCCACGAGAGGAAGCGCTGGAGAGGAAATGGCTTGCAATCCACTTTAATTAGAGCGCCAGAGTCTCAGGTGAATTTTTCCTCCTAATAATACAAAAAAAGGCTAAATTCAAAGACTTGCATGAACAAGATGATCATGGCACTTTAATATTCTTTTCATGACAGATTGAAGCCATAAGTACTTCCTGCAGGAGATTTTTTCATTTTTCTTTACTTTTATAACGTTACACAAATAAGGCACATTAAATGTTTCTCCCCATTAATTTTTAAACAAATATGTATATGTATATGAATATATGTACATGAATACTATTATTTTGTAATTAAAATTATATAATATATTTACATGTATATATGTCATTTTAAAGATACAATTATTATACAAATTATTTAATATTAATTCAACAGAATGTCATACCATATTATAAATTATTCCATATCGCAGAAAGTAATGGTGAAGTTATACGTTCCCTTTTCCTGTTTTTCATAGCTGTCTGGAGAAGAAACTTTTAAAAATGGACACAAACTTTCCAATAAGGCTGCTGGTTAATTCGTTTATTTGATGTAATTTTACTTCATTCTGAAGTAGTTTTTTCAAGTACTCAGCAGAATAGTTATGGAATTAACGCTTTGTGTGTGTCAATTTTCTCAACCTTAATGACTTAATTACAGTCTTTAATTAAATATTAATTTCCATATAGCCACAAATCACACACACATATGATTATGAAGTTCACTGCTGTGATATATTAAAGATTTAAAAGACATACAAATATTTATTTCAATAATAGATAAAATATCAACATATTAAAGTTTCATCACTGTCTCTTCAAATATTTAGGGAGAGAAGAAAAAATTAAAACTTTTAAAACTTTTTAGAATGAACATCTGCTGTATATAATGCAGTGAAACACTGCCAACAGATTTTTTCCCTTCACATTATGAGCCCCCCACCCCAAAAAATTGTTCTTCAGCAGCAGTTATTTGGCCATTCAGATCTTATCATGCACGAAGTGAACTGTGCTTCTTCCTGCACAGCAAGCTGCATTAAAACTGTTAGTTGGGATTTTGTGTTAACTGGAACTGACTCACATTTAAACAAAGTGAGGCAGCTGTCAGGCCAGCTTACACGCAGAAATCCATTCAGCACCACGGACAGCGACCAAACACACACGCACACTGTACATGATGGCCAGGAATCTAGCATCTCTGTTAGAGCCTCTTGAGAAGGCATTTCGGCTGTCCAGAGCTCATCACAAAGATTGAAAAGCTTCAAGTTGGCTTCGTGCATTACTTGAAGAATGTTTCAGATCATGTTATCTGTAGCTGCTTATGGGCTGAAGACTAGAATCTCTTTCCCTCCACATCATCACTTGATCCAATCAGGTATGCATTAATTCCTTTTATGTTTTATATAGTGGCACTATGTAAATGGAAATAGAAGAACCTTGTTTACCCAAGACATTTCTCTGAACAACCATAACCATGTCCCACAACATCCTGAAATACTAAAGGTCCAGAAGAGCTGCAAAGTGCAACCATGCCTTCTCATCTTGACAGTGAACCGACAGATGGAGAAGATGAGAAAGATGAAACTGTCACACACAAAAAAGTAAAGCTGTCAGAAAGAGTGGGTCTTTTGGCCCTTTGGCTATTTTTACCATATTTCACACCCACACCCACTGCTCCAAGTGTGTGTTCACGGTGTATGTGTGTTCGCTGCTGTGTGTGTGCACTTTGGATAAAGGCAGAGCACTAATTCCATGTATGGGTCACCATTCTTGGCCACATGACACATCACTTTCACTTTCATCGCTTTCAAATGATATATCCGAATAACGTGTTTTGCTAAGGTTAATTTCATGACTATATATAGTCATACTATATATAGTCATACTATATGATATGACATATAGTCATATCATATAGTATTATTTCATTGAGAAATGACAGTTTGATTAGAAATAACACACACACACACACACATTTTCAACAACTGATATATTTACCTCCCCATTATATTATATATAAATTTAAAAAACAAATATGTTGTCCGTTATGGAAATAAAAACTGTGTGACAGTCATAATTTTTGAACAATTGGTCAATCAATTTTACAAAATGAAACTTTTTTTTTTTTTTTATCATCATAATAGAATGCCTTTTATGTATGTGTGTATTTATGTATACGTATTTGCATTTATTTATTTTACCTATATTAATTTAGCACTTTTGTATAAAAGCAACATTTACAACTGATGTAGATGTGCTTTTTTTAAATAAATGGAATGTATTTATTTATTTGACCTAATAAATAACTTATAAATTATTACATTTATTTCCTTTATTAAATGTATAAATTATTTCATTATTTCATTTTCTTAGTTGAGCAATTGCAGAAATATAGATGTTTTGGAAACTTACTACCAAGTCTACCAGTTTTAGTTAGCTAGTTAGTTTCCAATATTATATATATATATATATATATATATATATATATATATATATATAATAAAAATTATAGAGTTTTTTTTATAATAATAATAAAAATAATAGTAATAATAATAAAAATAATAATTCGACCCCTGCTGGGACATCAAAGGTCTTGTAGTTGTAGAAATCATTGCATTATGACAATATAAGCCAATAATTTACTAAAACAAAATTACCTACTGTAACTCCTCTCAAGCTTTGCTTTTCTTTAGGAAAAAAATGTCTGAATTACTGTTTCCAGCTCTTCTCCTCCACGACCCAGAAATCAGTATTAGCCCTGACAATTTCATTTAGTCCCAGTAGAGGAGAGGATCATAAAATGTGCTTCAGGATAGTTGAGATTGTCCTATCTCAGATGTCCCACTGATATAAATACATTTATGCTTTCTCAGGAGCATGTTTGATGTTAAATGACAGGGGAGGCCATCACATGTGTTTTTCTATTGAAAAGAATGTGTCATTTAAGCCATGGAGTATCTTCCATCAAACCTGAGCGTAGCAGACATTGTTTGATATGTAGTAGAGAGGGATGGAGTCAGTTGTGGAAGGCTGCTCTTCATCACTGTCACTTGTTTAGTGTGTTATTTTCCTCTTTCCCAACATGTGAAGAGAATGAAGGGCTGTCACTTTGACAGATGAGGTGGATGATGGGTTCCCACCACATGCTTCGTAGAAGCTGTAATGCTTAGTGTAACTAAGTCGAACCTCATCTGCTTCCTAATTTGGCTTTCAGTTTTCTTTTCTTTCTTTTCTTTTTCTTTTCTTTCTTTTCTTTGTAAGATCTGCAGTAGATCTAGATTGATGGAGGTGGATATGATTGTTTAGTTGGCACCTTCACAGTTTGTTTATGCATTTTGGCTTCATTTTTATTTTTTTATTTTTTTTTACTTATGCTTAATATTTATTGGTTTGCATTTTGCAAGTTTTAGTTGCACATTTTAGATTACAAATTGCTTGAAGTTTCTCAAGAGTGACTGTAGAAAAATTGATATTCTTAGAAAGTTTCTACCTTGTTTATGATTTCTACTAGGGATGTCAAATCGATTAATCACAATTAATTGCATATAAAATTAAAATTTTTGTTTAAATTGTGTCCGTACTGTGTATTTTCATGTATACAAATACACACACATACGTGTATATATTTAAGAAATATGTTCATGTTTATATATGATTTATATTATATATAAATATATGTTGAATATGTTTCTTAAATATATTCATGTATGCCTTTGTAGTTATATATACAGATAAATAAACACAGTACAGTACACACACATCATGTAAACACAAACTTTTATTTTGGATGTGATTAATTGATTTGGCATCCCTATTTTTCACATATGCAGAATATTTGAATATGTACTTCATTACAGATATTAAATGTGTGATTTTATTTATTAGCTTATTTGTTTATTGGTCTAGTCTTTTTTTCCCCTTGCCGCATACAGCAAAATAATAATAATAATAAATTTGAAAATCCCTCATAAAACTATTAATAACTTTTAGTATTTAATAATAATAGAAATTACTATAAAATACTTTAATCAAAATCCATCATAATTACCATCAAAAACCATTTAAATCTTTTTTTTTTTTTTTTTTTTTTTTTTTTTACAATTAAATATCAAATGTAATTCAAATTTGTCCCAGTTGAGGCATCATTTCCATCATGACCTATAAGTTTGCCTGTCTTTTTTCTTCTGACTTTGTCTCCGGCTAACACAAATTATGATTTCCAATAGTATTTTTGCAAATACATGTGAAAATGTAAATTGTATATAGGACACTTTAAATGCTAGCTATAAATTAGCCTTAGCAAGACAGACAATTGGGTAATTTTTTATCTAAAAAATGAATAATGTTGTTTCCATACCAGAATTCTATAAACATAATTTAAGATTTTGTGTAAAATAATAATAATTCTTAATAATAATAATAAAACTCCACAGCATAAACAAAAGTGCCATGTGCAATGTGCAATCACAGTAATTTAGAATACATCAGCCCTTGCTTGTCAGCTTTAGTGGCCATGTTTATAGGATGAGAGTTTTAGATTATGAGAGTCTATACAGCTCCTTTATCTCGTTTGAGTAAAGGACCATAATAATCCAATTCTGTGTTATACTCATTGGCAGAAAATAATTGTGTCTCCTTTCTCTTGTTTTGATTCAGTTTGGATAAAACAGTGACACAAAGTTTCCAGTGTTTCCATGTGTGTAATTACATGCTAGATGGTGCTAATTAAACAACAGCAAGACTGTTGAACACACTGCTTTAGATAGTGTGATGCTCTGCTGGAAAGCTTAAAATAAAACAATCCAAACAGAGTGCAGCTCATTTATATTTATGGTGGTATAATGCAGTCAAAAGTAACAATGAAGTGGAAGTAATAACCAAGTAGCTGCAAAATTACTTTACAACATTATTTAAGGCTGGAGATAAACATGCTTACGTGCTTTTTCAGTGTCTCTTTCTGCAGGTTTCATCTATATGCCAGTAGGTGGCAACAAGTTAATCAATGAATCATTTACTCAACTGTTTCTTTCAGAATCAGGAACAAAACAAGTTAATGTCTTAACAAATGACTCACTGAATTATTCCCTCTTCTGATTCATTTAGAAAACAAACAAACAAAAAAACATTTATTTTCAGAACAAAACAAGAGACTGTCTTTATGAGTGAGCCATAAAGATCCTCCAGTTGTGTGCATTGAATTATTAACTCGTTTTGTTCGAAAACACGGATTCATTTAGGATTGTGTTTAAATACAAAGTAATATTTGCATGCTTTTTTCATATATTCCTCACATTGTTTTGGTCCCCATTGACTTTCACAGGAAAAAAAGAGAGAATATTTTCAAAATCTTTTCAAAAGTATTTTGTGTTCTGCAGAAGAAAGAGTTAAACAGATTTGGATTGAATTGATGGCGAGTAAAAGATGACTATTTATGTCATCATTTATTTATTTATTGCCAAGGTTAATTTATAGCTAGTATTTTAGATATCCTTAATAAAATGTTATCTAGTCTAAATATATAATAGGAAAATGTATGTATACGATGTGTGTGTGTGTGTGTCAGTGCATGCGTGCTCAATGTATATGTGTTCAGTACACAAACATTTTATAAAACAATTAGACAAAAATCTTGACTGTGGTGGAAATGTTTGTTAAATCCTATGTTATCACCCAGCCCTGGCCCCGCAACTATGAAATCAGTTCCAAGCAGACTGTAAAAGGGTATGTGTGTGTCCATTTGCTTCCCCTTTGTAATCTTTAAAGCCACTTAGTTTCTTGTCATTTAATCTCCCCCAGATGTTGGACCTTATCTGTCCACTATTTCTCCACTCAGACTCTAGTTGTGTCCATCTAACTAACACAAAAATCAGTGTCAGGCAGTACAAGGTTCCCTGCCTCTAAATTCTTTCAGTAATTGTACAAAAAGATATATTGTTTTACTATATATACTCAATGTTACACATCACAGTCTCACAAATAAACTATAAAATAATATTTATTGCTACATACTGGGTTAAATCTGCCTGGCACACAGGTTATTACTAAAATTTCAAGTGTTAGCACAGTAACAGCATTGTGATGAGCAGGTGGTCTGAGATGTGAGATCATGAATGTGTAAAGTTATAGCTCTGTTATCATAGCCCTCTGATGCGTCATCATTCATGAAGGAGATGAGTCCTGACGGACAAATTCCGCACAGTTCTGTTTTTTTTTTTCTTAACCGCATGTAATTTTCATAACAGCCTCAAGTATCCTAAAACGCTGTGTAAGGTCCACCCAATTGGCCCAACGATGGAATCCAGCAGTAAGGGCGAAGTTATAATGTGTGTAGGCCTTTTACTTGTGCTTCTGCAAGGTTCACGTTATTTATCAGTTTTAGTTTTCGTCTAGCTCCGTGTTTAATCTGATTTTTATCCGTTCTCATGATCACAAACTTGCCAGTTTTGAGCTTGGTTAGAGGATGCAGAGTGAGCCAATACCTTTAGTTGCGATTTCCACATACTCATTCATACAAAAAGTATAGTTTCCTTAGTCATGCACAGCTGCAACTGGCTAAGTCAGTGATAGACAGCGACCAAAAGATCCTATATGATGTGCCACATGATCCATTCATTGGACCTTCAGTTTGACCTCTCCTGGACACAGATTTGCAGTAATACAAGACTCGTAATACAATTTAATCTACTAGTCACAATGATTTAAGAAGAGTTCAGAATAAGTCAAATATGACATTTCATTTGTCAGAGAACCAGTCTGAGTTTTCTCTGTAGAACATACAGAATGAAAGAACATAACCACCGATAGTCTCTATCCTTTGCCATTGAATGGAAAAGAGCACCTCATTTATTTTGCAGCAAGGTGTTCTGTATTGTAATGCATATTCCAGAAGTCAGTTATAAAGTTGACGTGAAAATAGCACAAGAAGAATATTCTACTATATTACTCAGGATTTACTTAAATATTTTTTTTAGTCTGCCAAAGCCTGACATTACATGACATAAACTAGCTTTGATCTTTTCATTTCATCTTTTCCTTTTGTGAGATTAGATCTGACAAGATGCAAGGTACCTTTTGATGTGCTATTTACAACAATAACAAAAAATATGCCTTATGCATGTAAAGCCATAATTCATTGGCAAAATATACACTTATCAAGCATACGTTGTTATTTGGATTTAAATGTTATAAACATACTTCACAGTTAATATGATTAACTATTCCTGTCCATATCCTACTTTTGTGCATATTCATCTGTTTCAGTCACATTACTTTTTCATTTATTTGCCACATTTATGACCGTCAGTGGGGCAGAGTAATGATGACGAACACAAAATGATAAACCAAAGAAAATTTTTGATTACTGGATTTGATTCATTCTGGGTCCCAGATCTAAAATTAGAACAGACCCAAATCAAAATTAGCAGTTATGTTGTATTTCATACGCAGTCCTTTTCTATTTTTGCATTAAATATGGTGAATATGTGTATGCAACAGTTCAATAGACAATATAATAGCTTGCTTTTCAGATAAATACATCTTATTTCTCTCTCTCTCTCTCTCTCTCTCTCTCTCTCTCTCTCTCTCTCTCTCTCTCTCTCTCTCTTTCTCTTTTTACAAGCAAAATCAAAGCAGTCACTAATAAAGACCTCCGTTTATTTTTCTGAATCAGTGCTTTAGAACAATTCTTTTGAATTAATGATTCAATAACTTGTTCTTAATCAGTCACTTTTTACCAGCATACTGGATAGATAGTTTGCTGCGAATGCTATCTCTTCATCAGTATCCAATGAAACAAATTTACATTCAAAAAGATATAGCGGAGATGTTCTTGAAAAAAGTTTCACATCACCAAACAGAAAAATGGAATTTCAGTTTACTTTATTTTCGACTAGAAGCTTCAATTCCCTTCCCAGAACACCCAAGGTAACACACTGGCATATTTATCATGTTTTTTCAGCGTATTTCACACCTCACGGATCAAATGCTGAATGTATAGAGCAACCTGATTGACATTTCCCTCGCCTAAGGGATTATACAAGTGTTTTAAAAGGCGACTCGGTGAGGGGCAGCAGTTAGAGAGAAAACAAACAGATCACAACAAAGAGCAGCCTTATAACACAACTATAAAACACCACAGCCGGTATATGAGGTAAAAAGCCCATCTCATTAAAAGCTGCTAGATCTCCTGCAATCCCAGAATTGTCCATTAAAATGATTAAAGGCAACAGGGAGCCTGCAGACTGTGGTGGTCTGCCAGGGAGCAAAAAGCTGTGCTCAGTGTGGTGAGCACCAGGGAGACATTGCTGTTAAGGATCAGAATAAGAACAGTGTTTGATGTCCATGTTGTCCTGTTGCACTGGTGGAGACGATTAGCTGTTGTACAGGAGGTAGTGTGTTACAATTATAAGTTTTATTTATTTATCTTTATTAAAGTGATGCGTAAAGCTGTGTGGTCCTTGTTAGATCTAATTCAAGTTACTTAAAAATATATATAATACATACATTTTGTATTTACTGTATTTATTTATTTGCCAAATATAAATGATAAAGTCAATGTTCTGGGGTCTGTTTTGTGTGTGTTTGTGTGTGTGTGTGTGTGCTCTTGTTTTTGTGACACATCAGGACACAACTTTGTATAATGACATGGGTATGACACAGGTATTACAAGGAGAGGGTGACGTATGAGGACATAACCCATGTCCCCATTTTTAAAAACACTTATAAATGATACAGAATGAGTTTTTTTGAGAAAGTAAAAATGAGAAAGTAAAAAAGTAAATTTCCTGTTAGGGTTAGGGTTAGGGGTAGGGTTGGTGAAGGGTGATAGAATATACAGTTTGAACAGTTTTAAAACCATTACGCCTATGGGAAACAAAGTGAGTGAGTGTGTGTGTGTGTGTGTGTGTGTATGTGTGTGTGTGTGTGTGTGTGTGTGTGTGTGTGTGTGTGTGTGTGTATACTGTATATTCACAGATATATAAGTGACATTCCCAAACACTGCTTGTGAGACTATGACCAACTTTAATAGCTTATAAATTCATTTTGAATGAATTTTGTTTCATCCTACCATTGTGTAATTCAAACACATGGCCTAAAGATAACTATGTGTGTCTTAAGATGAACAGGAAGTCAACAGTGTGGTTCATTTTTTCTGTTGTCTACAGATGCAGTCTGCAAACATAACAAGGTCAGAGACGTTTATTGGTTCCCTGATCTACCGCAGGTGACCCTGAAATGGAAAAGGCTGAAGTGCTATAGAGCTGGTTACCCACATTTGGCTTGTTCACCTTGAACAAGGCTTACAAGGTTTCTACGGTGAGAACACATGAGTCTGCTGTTGCCTCTGACCTTGGTAATGGAAGCCAATGTCTCTCCACCTCTCTGTGTCGAAGGAATGATGCGGATACAGAAAAATAAGGAGAAATTACCCCCGAGGAACAACAGGTAATTATATGTTATTAATTATTAAGGCAAACATCACTATTGTTGCTCATACTTAACGAAGTAATACATACAGTATCCAGGGACCACTGAATCAGTAAGAAACCACCCAAAATATCCTGGCAACCATTTAAAAACCACTAACAACTACTTTAGCATGAATTTTGAGCAAGTATAATTCATATATTTACATATATAAAACTTTACATAGTTTTTTTTTTTTATTATATCATGTGGAGTTCTTGAAGTGCGAAGTACCAGCACTTCAATATTTTTTCTCACTTTTTCTTGCATACTGGCAATTCTGACATGTTTGCCAGTACTGAGTAAAATCGCCAATGCCTGGTAATACGTGTAAGTTCAAAACAGAGCTAATGCAGAGAAAACACGGCCGATTTCATCAGAGATGGGGGAGAGAATAGTGACTCATGTCCATATGTCAGTAAATAATTATTTTTAGCATGTATTTAGTTTAAAAGCACGAGTGTTTTATAATGACTGCCAGCTGAAGGGGGTTTAGATTGAGGTACCGGCACTTATTTTTTCCACTTCAAGCACTGAACATACGTATATAGCTTGAGAATCAGTTTTAAGTCTTCTGGGCTTCGCGGAACGGGGCAAGCATTTCTTTACTCGACTTGGAGGGAGTTGCATCTCATTTAATTAACATTCCAGTGGATATGCACTCAGGACCCAGTCAGTGCCAACAAACAAATTAATTACATTGAAATGATCAACTGGGCTGGGCCACCCTAAGCGTTAGATGCAGTATGAAATTGCATTCTTAGTACCCCATAAATCCATGAATCGAGAGACTAGTGTCCAGTCCTCTAGCATATTAATGCATGCCAAACAATGACAAAGCTGTACAAATTATATCAGTTTGACTGATGTATGGAAGGAGAATATTTGCGTAGTGATTAAAGTTGTGGTACTTAGTTATTCCTGGACTGTTTCTGTGTGAAAAATAAATAAATAAAAAATATGATATATAACAGACCAGTGTAGTCTAATACTAAATTAATTGTATTAAAAAATGAACACAATATAAAAGATGGCACTGCGGATGGCCACCTCGGTTTTGAGATCCACCGCAGTTTTAATGTTTTTGTTAGTCTGCACCTTTTTCAGTTATATTCCTGCAATTAGTTTCACCAGGGACGAATTGTTGAACATTTGGTAGCACACACCACCCAATATTTCACCGGGTTTCGACTATTCTGATGTTTTGCTGGTTGTTGTAGTTGGTGGAGTAGCGGCGCTGTTCAAGCACTTCAAGACGCGTGGAAAGTGAGCCACCCAGCTCATCTAGCTCAGGCACCATTACTTTAGAATGGTGCTTCGTAGAATCCATCTGGCAAATATTTCTACCCAGCAAAACCAAACAACGGTTTCTGCTCACCTGAATAAATAAGGAACTATGTAGCCATTCTGGACAGCGCGTTAAATTTGCCAGGGCTCCAGATGTTCAGAACGGATCAAAACGTAGAATTAACAGGGAAATCGCTACAACAACTGGCTGATCAAATCATAGACACAGAGCAACAACACCTTACATGTCCCAGCAGAGACAGTAATATACTGGACCACTGCTATACCACAATAAAGGATGCGTATCACTCAGTCCCACGGGCAGTTTTGGCACTGTCTGATTGCTGTCTGGTTCATCTTACTTCAGCCTACAGGCATAAACTCAAATCAGTAAAAAGATGGACTAATGAAGCAGAGCGGGATTTACAAGCCTGTTTTGACTGCACTGATTGGAGTGTTTTTGAAGCTGGAGCCACCGACCAAGCTCACATATACTTTAACATTAGACATTTGTTTCTGTGAGGACACGTGTATCCTCAGACTCATCTAACCAACAACAATGACAAACTGTGGTTTACTGCAAAACTCCGATAACTCTGTCAGGCTAAAGAAGACACCTATAGGAGTGGGGCCAGGGTCTTGTATGAATAGGCCAAATACGCACTGACAAAGGAGATCAGATTGGCTAAGAGGAATTACTCGGAAATGCTGAGAATCCAGATTTCAGCCAAGAAAAGCACCAGGCCCAGACGGCGTTATACCAGCCTGTCTGAAATCCTGGGCTGAGCAGCTGGCCCCTATCTTCACACAGATCTTCAACAGATCACTGGATCAGGGCGATGTCCCTTCCTGCTTCAAATGCTCCACCATTATCCCCCATCCCAAAGAAATTCAAAATCACAGGACTAAATGACTACAGACCTCTCTTTAACATTGGTGGCCATGAAGGCATTTGAAAGACTGGTGCTGGCCCACCTGAACGAAATCACTGGACCCTTACTGGACTCCCTGCAGTTTGCTTGTAAACAAACAGGTCTGTGGATGATGCAGTCAACATGGGACTGCACTACATCCTGCAACATCTGGATGGACCATGGACTTATGTGAGGACCCTGTTCGTGGACATCAGCTTGGCCTTCAACACTATCATCCCAAACCTCCTTCTGTCCAAATTAGCAACCTGCCAACCTGCACTTGTCACTGTTATCCATTTGTCCTGTGGAAGCTTCTGTCACCAAAACAAATTCATCATACAATATGTGTGAATATACCTGAGCTCTTTCTGATTCTGATTCTGAATGACTGTTGTGAGCTAGTTCTTTTTATTGCCCGCGAAACAAACAACGTACAACAACTCCCAAAGAATGATCGTGAATTTAAAAAAAAAGATTGACTTCCCAAATGAATGACTTTTTTGAATCAGTACTTTTTTTGTGAATCAAAGACATACAGCACAGCCAATGTAGTTTGATTCCCAAATGAATGACTCTTTTTAGTTGGTTCTTTTTAGTGATTGAAACCTAGATTTAAATCTGATTCGATGTTCGTTTGACAACATGTAGTTAAAGATACACATTGCACATTTTGGAAGTAGTATTTTATAAATATTAATTCATCTCGCAGTGGAATTGCATTCATTTTTTCAACTTCTTAAAAACATATGACAATTCATTAAGACGAATTAAAAACCTGAACAGGAATCTTTAGCTATTTTAATATTTCTATCCCTATTAAGTTACTACTACTAAGTGATCCAGTTTCATGACATCACAATGGATTTCATCTCATCTCTAAGCTGTGCTGTGGGAGTGATCGCTTTATTCACAGATGATTGAACTGCGGAGTACAACAGACTGCAGTTTCTTCTGACAGCAACACTGTGACACTTATAAAAGTCTTTTCAAATAATTGAATAGCCTAGAGCATTCTCCTGTTTCTCAGTAAAATATGATTTGGATAAAGACACATCGTTAAAATAAGGAATATAATGTATTATATAGATAACTCACTCAGATCTCAGGGCTTGTATCTTGATATATACCATTCCCGTGGTTGCCAGCACAGATTTTCCGGCAGAGATTTGTCAGAGGTGGCAAGGAGTGTATTCATTTATCTTGGCTTTAAACACTGTTTGCTGATGTTGAATCTCTTTGAACTGAAAAATTGGACTCAGAACCACGTTTTATGGTGACAAGATGGATTGAAAATGAATGTCATTCACATTTTCTTTCTCAATTACATATCTTTAAGGAGGTTAGATTGAGGAGCTCAGCTTTGTGGCCTGCCTTTATTTAACATATGGTTTATGCTATTCAGGAGTTAAGTCATCTAGAAATTTCCATAATTCACTCTAAAACCAGTGAGCATCAGGCCCTCACTATAAATGTCATCGGAAATAAGGCATGAGCACAAGTTTGAACTTTTAACAGCTGCAATAATGCCTCACGAGCAACAAACAAAGGATATAGATGTTACACAGCAATGTTGTTCATAAATACAATCCTGTCACATGTAATTGAATCATCAGTGTCCCAGTGTTTAGTGGATCTGCTGTATATAGCCTTGGGAAGATGATTGTTTTAAGTAATGTAAACATAAAAAACGATTCACTGATTCTTTTGGCTCCTTGCAAAAACCTGCTCAAACATAATCAAAAACAATGGCAAACTGAATTATTTAATTAAATTATGCAAATTAGTTTTGGAAAATACTTTTGGGGAAGAAACTAGTTTGTTACACATAAATTCATTCATATATACATAAAATAGTTACAGTCAAACTATTCTTTGTTAGAAGGCTAGCTACACTACAATCTACAAATGAAGCAATTTTTAGCATAAGCTATGAAAAAACTACATCAAAGCCGTTTAATTAGGAAATATTTCTTATATATATATATATATATATATATATATATATATATATATATATATATATATATATATATATATATTTTATAATTAGAGGAGCATTTATTTGTCACAAAAATTTTTGGAATTCTAATTCTGGTCGAAAAATATACATTTACAATAAATACAATGAAGAAAACTATAAAATGCATAATTTGGTCAATGTCACAGTGATGAATAGCAAGATTTAGTTAAACACTTTACTACAAAAAAAAAGACACAAACTTCTGTATTTTAAAAACTTCTGAAGCATGTGAATCAAATTTATTCATATTGTTAAATATATTCATTCAATTATAATTCAGTAAATTGGACTGTATTGGATTCTTTGATTGGATACAGTAAAAAGAAAAAGTAGCTTGTTATTGAAAAAGCTTCTGCAAAGTCACTTCTCTGTTATTAGCATTGCTACTTTTAGTTAGTTAATCTCCAAAACTGAGCACCGGCAGCGCAAGCAACATGCAGATAAACTAAAATTCATGATTTTCTACCTACGTGGCTGTACCAGTCATGACCAGAACTAAACTGCAAGAAAACTCTTGCAGAGAGTGATGAATGGAAACAGGACAAAAATACAATATCTCTCCCCACAGTCACTCGCTGCCCTGCGTTTTACTAATCCAAGCAGAAATGGGCACAGATGCTCTTAAATTGACATTCCACGTGTGCCAGTAAGCCCTCCAGAAAGGAACAGGATTTCTTAGGCCTCTTCAAAGCACTCAGTGCTGCTTATTGGTGGATATCCTCCAGTGGCAGATGTTGAAAAGCAAGATGATAGACGCAGCGCCTGTGGGTTTCTTCCCACCTGGGTTGTGAACCTCGGGGATATTATTTTTTGACTGTCACTTTTATTACCTGTCAGCTTAATTTGTTTTCATCCAATTTCACTGGCCTAATTTTCCACCTCAATAGAAGTAAATATCGGTACACATAAAGAGAGAAAAGCCTGGAGGGTCCAAATAATTGATAAAGGGGTCTTGTTCCTTATTTCAGTCAGATATTAATTTTTAAAACTGGACTCTTAAAAGGTTATGGGTAACGATGGGATGTTGGCCCCCGCTAAACTTGCCGTTTAGTGCACCAAATGGGAGAAATTAATAGGGTATTGTATCTGGGAATTTCAATGCCCTAATCTTTCAGGTTCTCTCGTTCCAGCAATATTAGGGATCTTTGATACCCTAGGGAAGGCTATTGAAAAATATAGAAATAAGAGAACATCTGATATATAAGATTAAGGGCTCAAAGTAATCATTTCTCTCTCTCTCTCTCTCTCTCTTTCCTTTTCCCCAGCATGAAAACTCTCACTTTTGAGGTATCAGGTTTTTATCGTCTGCTCATATATGCAGTCGCCGATGACATCATGACACCAGTCCTTAGATGAGCCTGAGATCTTCTTTGTCCTCATAAAACTTTCAGAGCCTTATCTGGGCTTCCAACTAGAAAATTATGACCAAGACGTGATGGTCACGACTGGAAAATTGAGTGCGTCTCTGGAGAAAAAAGAAAAAAAAAGTGTTGCCAGATGAATTACACGTCCAGATGTCATGCATTCGGAGAGCTCCTGGATAAAAATGGTTGGAAAAGAAAAGCAAAGCCAACCTTGAGAGCGATGTAGAGTACCTATTTTCATGCATAATTGATGCCTTATCAGTGTCTCTGTCCCCGATGTACCACCCTTTCTGATAAGCCTGACAGCTTAGATGTGCCCTTAGCCACACACCAGCTGCTCGGCCAGGCCTGAGATGGATCAAATGTTCGACATTGCACTCCGATTACCACACCGGTACTGTCAGCATGCGTGTATGTGTGTGAAACACAGTTGAAGCCAATGCTTGACTCGATTCAGCTGTGAATTGCAATTGTCTGGACAACTTCAGATGCAATAAAGCAGAATTAGATGAGGTCTGCTGACTTGATTCACTTTGATAGGCAAACCCAGCTTTTGCCGCTTTCACACGCATAAAAGACACAGTCATTTCACAGTTATTTCACAAAACATCAGCTGTAGAAAAATGAAGCAGTAATGAGGAATGTTCAGACATAAAGCTGATATGCCTGTGCCTTTGTCTGCTTTGAATTAGGAGAAGGAAAGACATTTCCAGGTATCTACAATTTCAGGTATCTGTTTAATTGCCATGTGTGATCAAGTCTCTTCGTTGGCCGTGCCTGACTTACTATTAGAAATAACACAAACTTCAATTGCCCTCGCTGTGTCAGTTAAAATTGAAAGAAAAAGAAACATTGAGCCTTTTATAAACATTTTATTGATAATTATTACTGCTAATTGTTCATTAGAAATATATAAATAAGTATTATTATATTATATTATTGTGAAAACTTTTATATGACTCCTAAATCATATGTGTAAATGAATTTAATAAAATCTAAAATATTTGCGGAGGCGTTTCCATTTTTCTAAATGATCAGGTGATTTTTGCCTGAAAAGTTTTTTTTTTTTCAGTGAAACTGATTAGTACAGCCAGTAACACTTTAGAATAAGGTTCGATTAGTTAATGTTAGTTAATGTATTAATTAACATGAACAAACAATGAATAATACATTTATTACTGTATTTATTCATCTTTGTTAATGTTAGTTAATGAAAATACAGTTATTCATTCTTAGTTCATGGTAATTCACAGTGCATTAACTAATGTTAACAAGCACAACTTTTGATTTAAATAATGCATTAGTAAATGTTGAAATTAACATGAACTAAGACTTATAAATGCTGTAGAAGGATTGTTCTTGCTTAGTTCATGTTAACGAAAGTATTTAACTAACATTAACTAATGGAACCTTATTCTAAAGTGTTACCGTACAGCCTAATGGATCCTTTAAGTTTTTGGTTGTGGGTTCAATTCCCAGGGAACACACATACTGGTGAAAAAAAAAATGTCGCTTTGGATTAACGTGTCTGCTAAATGCATAAATGTTTGTTTTTAATGGGTTAAACTCCATTACCTTGCTTGCCATTATGTAAAGGCAAATATGTCAAAAGCTGTTTACTCAGGCTTAAAAAATGGGCTAAATGTTGGCTACACGGTCTGACAGGAAAAAGAAAGAAAACAATTACAACGGAAATTTGAGGTCGGTAAAAAGGTCAGACAGAGTGACAGCCACACTCTCATTCACCGTCTGTGCACCCCAGGGGTGCACAAAAAAATTCTAGATCCAGCGGGAAATCAAACTTTTTATCTGAACAAACAAAAAAACTCCTATAATAGCACTACACTGCAATCACTGATTTTATATAGTTTTTTCTGCCAATGAACTGGCCATAAGTGTGGTATTATTTATTTTCACAGAAATTCAAGCAAGTTCCTCTCAAGAAACCGCTTTGAGTCCAGTGATGTAGATTCTTGAGATGCCCCCACTTTGACTTCTAAAGACACAGTGTGAGTCTGGAAGAGGTTTATTCTCTGAGAAGACCGTGTGAGTGTCCTATATAACATTAAAGTCATCCTTTCCTGTGAGTATGTTGTGTTAATAAGTGAGGTTCAGTAACATCTTTCCTTCCATGTTGGCCATATCATTTTATGTAGAATTACTGTATCTAAAATAAACTGATGACGTTTAAAAGCCTATCAATGTTGAACTGCTATCATTATATTTTTTCTGAGGTTTTGTGAAAACCTAGGTTGGAATAATACTTTTTTTTGCATTTTTTGTTGAGCACAAGATAATGACCAGCAGATGCACTTTTTTGTTATTCTACCGGAGATTTAATTACATAAGTAAATATCTTCCATTTGCTCATATATCAAGTGGTATCATGGTGAAAAAAAGTTGTGTAGTTGCCACATAGTCTTTATAAGGACATCCTTTATTGTGTACATTTTTATTGATCTCTGTACATTGAGAGCATTTAACATAGAGGAAGAAGGAAATGAGGAAAAAAAAACGATGCACTTTTGTATAGCAGTGTGTTCTTCACCTGTGACTGGTAACTCATTTCATTGACATGGACAATCTGAAGTGCTAGAACAATCTTGTGAGGTACAGGATGACACACACTCACTGTAGTGTTTGTCTGTTAATTGCAACAGGAAGTAAGAAAGGAAGTACTGGATAATACGAGGAAAGTCTAAAGAAAGATAGAAACCAGTAAGAAAGAAATGGAGGGGAAACAAATGAAGGAGGAAACTAATGAAGGAATAACCCAGAAGGAAGAGAGCAAGGGTATAATGAGGAAGGAAGGAAGGAAAACTTCAAGGAAAAAATAATAAAGAAGGAAGGAATGGAAGGAAGAATGAACGAAGGAGAAAATAAAAAAGACTGGAAAGGAAAGAAGGAAGGAAGAAACAAAATAAGTCCAAGAAAGAAAGTACACAAGATTGAAACAAGGAAGTAAGAACACCGGAGGAGAAAAAATAAGGCAGGATGTACACACACAAAAAAATGACAGGAGGAGCGAGCATACACGGCAGAAAATGGGAAAGAAAAAACAGGAAGGAAGGAGGAGGAAAAAAATAAAAAACAAAGGAAAGAAAAATTATAAAGGCAAGGAAGGATGGAAAAATATGAGGAAAGAATGAAGATAAACACCTGAAGGGAGGGAAAATGGAAAAAAAGGAATAAAGACAGAACAAATGAAGGAAATATGGAAGGATGGATGAATTAATGAAGGAGAGAAGGAAAAAGGCACAAAGGAAAGAAAAAATATGATTAAGCGAATAAAAAACAAACAAAAAAAACAGAAATGGCCACTTTTTGGTTGTCTGTTATCTTTTACAAATGGCAAAATGGACAAACGAATGAAATAACCTAATCTGAATCTGAAGCATGCAAATTAATGCAAGACCAATCACAGTTTTTTTTTTTTTACATTTTTATTCTATTATTCAAAGTCACTTATCATACATGAGTGCTGTGAAAACTCTGCCCCATATGTTGCGATTAATAATCTTCTTGAAGAACAGCGAGGCTTACATTTATTCCATGTCCTTGGCTGAAATCTTCAGTAAAAATCGCATAAAACATTGCTCATGTGTGAGTGTGGTGAGTTGAGGATTTGTTGAAGAAAGCAAAAAGATGATCAAAGAGACCTCCTGAGATTCCATCTCGAATGTTTCTACTTCCATGAACAGCTGTGGAAATATTTTTTTGCAACATGTGCATGTTAAGAGTACCTATTTGTGGTATAAATAATACACCACAATAATAATAATACCACAATAATAATACCCCCCCCCCCCCCACCCACACACACATACTGTATTACAAGTTATTCTAGTACCTGAAATGAAATTGACTTCGGGGCAGCATAAAGTTAAATTAACATTAGGGAAGTTCATGGAAAAGGTAGTCTTGGGAGAGCAGTGTGGAAGTCTTGCTGAAAGTCTTAATTAAAGATCGGTGTACTCAGGTGTGAGGTATCAACAGCTCAAGGAGAGTAAACAGCACGCTAATACAGGCAAGGATTAAAAAGATCTGTTTCTTTATGGGAAAATGTCAGATATTTGCTATTTTGGACCGTCGGCAGCAGTTTTGTTTCTGCTGGAAGGCGTATCCTATTGCTGGAGGCTAGCCAAACATACGATGAACAAGTCCTCCACACCTGTTTTCTCCTGCTGAAACATGCAAACAGAATTAGAGTAGAATGAATCCACATTGTACCTAGTGCAAATGTTTCTAACGGAAGATCAATAAAGATTAACAATGTAGAGAGGTTGAAACAGCAAGCGTCCTCTCGGGGATAAACGCAGCCACATTCTCTTTGCCGAAGGACATGAGTTTAACAAGCTGGCGCCATGGTTCCACTGGGTTGTCGATACTCTGGGTATTGAGACCACCTAGCCTGACCTCTTATGAGTTTTCCTTACATCATCTTGCGCCGTTCCGGCAATGAAACCAGACACAGCGGCAGCTCGAGATTTCTGAGAACTCCTTGAAAAATAACTACAGAGGAACCTCTCCAACCATCTCAGCTAATAGGGCTGGAGGAGAACTGAGGGCTCTGCTGTCTGATGAGGTCATACTGGAGTGAAGCCGACATGCACTTGTGACATATCAAGAGACATCCAGATCAAAAGCAGAGACCCGAGATGAGAGGTCTGCTCGGAAGGCACCAGTCTTCAGTCTTCGGAGTCGTTTCAGTCAAAGCTGCTGGTTTGGCGGAGTGACTATAGCATATAGATGCTGTGGGTGGATACTTACAAGGGACCTCAAGAATCGTCATTTTCCATTCTTGTTGTTTCTGTAGGTGAGAGGATATTGTCTTGTGGCCTTGCAGGTGTGCTGTGTATGGACACATAAGCAAGTCTTACAGATGAGAAATGAAAAGTAAACCTATTTCAGGAGTGGGAGTTTATCTGCACATTTCAATCACATTTCAAATCTGGTATCAACCATGTTTTCCTGCTACATCATGTGGCTGAGTTTCCTCACTTTATCTATATTTCATCAGATCCCCCTCCTGCTCTTCTGGACCGTAAAGTGGGGTTTATATATTACCCATGATGCACCTCACTAGAATCCTGTTATTAGATTTATGCCATTTGAAGTGGCCTCTGGGAATGTAAATTAATAGAGTGAAGGGTGGTTTGCATCTTATATCATACTTTTTCTTCAAGGCTTCCTTGACATTCAAAGATTGCACTCATATTACTGTAATGCCATCCATGAAACATATAAACATGGAGATAAACACATAATCATATAGATAAACACATAATCCATAATTATCTAAAGAATGCCTCATTAAAATCTAGGGACTAAGGTGGGAGCTTGAAAAATAGGTTTGTTTTTGAATACAGAGCCAATATGGAAGACCGTGACAGATTAAATTTTCATTTGTGTGTAATTTCCCTTCAATAGTATAAATATTGTGCTATGTGGCACAATCTAAGCATTGTTCTGTTTGTTGGAGTAACAGCAACAAAGCGACACTGGCTCATCTAATGACATGAGTTGGGGGCATTTTCTTAGGTTTTATTAGTCTGCTTCGATTTTATTTTTTATATATATATTTTATTTTTTCACTTGTTTCAGTTGTTTATACTTTTATTCGAGAAACAATCCCTGAAAACAAGGGATAGTACACCCAGAAATGAACATTCTTTCAATATTTACTTCCCCTCTTGTTTTTATAATGACTCTGTTGTTCTTCTGTGGAAAACAAAAGGAAATACTTTCAAAACTGTATGGGTAAAAAACTGTTTTGTTTTGAATATATATAAAATAAAAGTTTAATATATGTTTAACATTTTATATATACATTACATATATATGTATATATATATAAATAAGTAGTAGAAATAAAATTATAGAAATTATATAAGGGAAAGTAAATTATAATAAAAAAGAATTGGGTTACTTTTTACTGAATTTTACTTAAAATCAAATAATTACCAACTCAAAAAGTCATTTTTAACTGTAAAAATGTTAACAAACACACACTATCTCAATGTGGCACTACATTAGTTTGTATTAAGTGTAAATCCATAGTGCATGTTTTCACTAACAGTGAAAAGTGCTTTGTTTTTCCCGTGGATACCGTGTGTCATGGGCCCTCGAGGGACGTGCTGAAAAGGTACTGCTTTATAGTGGATGAGAAATGGCAGCCTCCCTAAGCGTATGGTGCCACTGTATTATTTTCCTGATATAAAAGCAAGGAGGGCCCATATTGATCATGGCACTCAGACAAGCCCGCTTTCTCCCCTTGGGGAACTCTAGCGTCTCTCTTTCTCGTCGCTTCTGATAAGGGGAAGATGCTCTCACTTGTGAAACACAAGAAAGCCTGGCAAGACAACAGCACTGAGTAAGTAGTCACAGTTATACGCCCTATTTAAGTGTCTGACGCAATACTGCTGTGAAGTAACAATAAATGGAGAAGACCATGGGCCATCTGGAGATGAAATCGGAGGATGCGCTATTGGTGAGACCACTGTTTGATCAATACAGTGTGAAAATGTTATTACATCCCTCATTAAGAAACTAAGTGACCACTTGAATGAGTCAAACATTATTATGAGGTTCTGTGTTACATCTTTAATTAATATTCACTTGTTGTATGGGAAGCCAATCAATACAGCAGTAGGCCATGGCACTTGTAAGCTTGAAATGTACACCAAACAAAACATGATTTCTTCCAGTTACTAACCTAATCCATTTGAAATCATTTTTGCAATTCAGAAATGTGTCCGCCATAAATAAGTGCAAGTGGTTTCGATATGCTTGTAGTTTTTGTTGACAACCTACCCCATGTTTCATTCTCAGCCAATCGAGAAAGCCTATATATTTCATGGGGTTAAGCATGCTGTTTATAACACAAAAGAATAACGTTAGATTTAGCAGCACAAGGGCCTAAATCAATCCAAAATTGCAGTGCAACTTAAGCACCACAGTAGCCTCTATTCAATTAAAGTCCATTCTCCACGGTAGATTAATGACAAGAAATGGCAATGAGCTAAAATCACACGGAAAAGAAAATGTGTCAATACTATTATCCTTTCGCAGACATGGAACTTTGTTTTTTCATTATAGCTTGACTGAATCAGGGCCGCCATTCTATCCCATAACCCTTTTCATGTTCCCAAAGGACATGGCAGACTGTAAGCCCAAGAGAAATATCCAGCAACTCTGACATGTTTCTAACAGCCCGGTCTCATAGTGGTGGCAGATGTGTGAATCTCACGATGTGCCTGATCTCCGGCAGCACCTGGTACTCCCATGGATAAATGTGGCGCATTAAAAGGTACATTAAAGGAGGGAAGAAAATAGCTCACTTTTGGAAATGTTAATTGAACTTAGGTTATGCGTTTTTAGTAAATAATATAGCAGCCGTGGTTTCAGCAAAAAAAAAAAAGGGAGCGCTAAGAATTGCCCTGGCCACCTTGATATATAATTTAATTCTTGAAAAATATCCCCGTTACTAACTTAAAAAAGCTGTCATTGTACTGTTAATTGAATGCTTTGATGCTGGCATTTCATAAATGAGGAGGGATGGAAAGGAGGAAAAACATTTACAGACTTTTATTTAATCTATGCCGTGAGAAATGTGTGTCACAAAGTATTTCGGAACTCTAAAAATGTGTATGAAAGGAGGTGTTCAGAAATAGTCTTTTACTTACTGTCATGTGGGTCTTTACCTGTATGACACCTTTTTTCATGCAATTACAACAAGGTCTATTAATGATGATGAACTTGTTAATGATAGTTCATAAAATAAGTAGCAATATCAGATTAATGAAAGAATAATTATTTTGATCCAAATCTCTGAATGATTCATTTACTAATCGACCTGATCCGGTTCTCAGTGGAGGGCAAGATTAATTTGGTTGGCTCAACTTATGTTATTGTTTCACTTCAGGAGATCACTTTATTTAAAATGTAATTTTAAAATTTAAAATTTCAGTTCCTAATTCACGCCCTTTTGCATTCCTTTGAACAACCAAACTCATATAGGTGACAAGATACAGTAATATACAATGACAAGAGGATGGCTTAACAAGTACACAATTTTTTTTGGGAGAACTGTCCCTTTAAGAAACTACTGTATTTTCCGGACTATATGTCACACTTTTTTTCATAGTTTGGCTGGTCCTGCGACTTATAGTCAGGTGCGACTTATTTATCAAAATTAATGACATGAACTGAGAGAAATGAACGAAGAGAAAACATTACCGTCTACAGCCGCCAGAGGGCGCTGCTCATTGCTCCATTGCCCTCTCGCGGCTTTAGACAGTAATGTTTTCTCTTGGTTCTTGGTAATAAATAAATGCGACTTATAGTCCGGTGCGACTTATATATGTTTTTTTCCTCGTCATGACGGATTTTTGGACTGATGCGACTTATACTCAGGTGCGACTTGTAGTCCGAAAAATACGGTAATGGGGTTTGGTTTTGTTCACCTGTTGATATCAATACGGAGTGATGCAAATTACCCTCCTAGAGATTCCCACACAGATATTATAAACAAAAACTATAATATGCTGTGGTAATAGATATAATAATGCAGTAATCATTGGGGGAATATTGCGTTAAACTAAACCATCATTGATGCTTTGCACACACATCCCCTGTCGCTTGCGTGCAGCACCTCCATCTCCATTGTGCAGTATACACCCGGGAGGAAGCCGCCTTTCACCATCCCTTCCAACCTTCAAAGGCTTGTCAACTCACCCTGTCTGCATAATTCATTACCAGTCTGACTTGAATGGTGTTTGTAATGTCTGATCTGTAAATTGCACTGACGCAGGTCTGGTCTGATTCACAGTTGCCTGCCATTGCACTGGGAGTTTCACAGTGAGATGAATTAACAAAAGTCTTTTTTTGGAAACAGAAGGAGTGGCTGTGAATGAAAAGTAAACTGAAAAACTTGCAAGGAAAACAACAACAAACCGCAGATAAATGGCATGCAACATTAACTTTTCTGATTAGCAACACTCTATAAAGGCCTTTAATTTATTTACCACTAGTTCCACCAAACAGATGCAATGTGTTTGTTTGAGTTCCTGACTTTGTGTTTACTTTGTGTTGACTGCTACAAGGGAAACTTTGCAAATATGTTCTCTTTCCAATCATAGGTGGCATACAAGAGGTGAAAGTGAGGAATGGGGTCATTATGGATTTAGACTGGCAGGTCGACTTAATCTTATCTTCAGTCGCCTGGTGTGCAACATGAGAGACGTGTCATGTTAATTCCTCAAGACGGTCTCACACTGTCTTAATTAAAGACAAAGGGCTCTACAGCCTGCATGTAAATTAGAGATCTATTAAAGTGCTGTCTCTCACTTTTATGCTGGGTCAGAATGATGGCAGGAGATCCTTAGAAAAAGATTTACAGCTATCCATCACGCCTTAATGCTCTAGATCAGAGACGGGAAGGGTGACCTTATTAACGAGGAACCAGTCAAGATTTGACAGGTAACGTATTTTAGATGATTCATTTGGAATACTATATGTTAAACTGAGTTAGACTGTTTCTAACTCTTTGTATTGCATTTTATTCCTCTTTCAAGGTTCAGCTAAAGTGAAGCTTAGCCACAGCACTCTGGGAAGAGAACTGAAGCAGTGCTGAAATATGGTAGATACTGTCCTGGTTTTATTATTTTCTATTGGGATCCACAATAGATACACAATACAACTTCCAGATACAATTAGAAACATTCAATCATACCAATTTCTTCTTTGAGCTACAATTTGTTTTCAAACAGCATTAATTCACATTAAGCACTTGATGCACAGATTGTGTTTTAGGTAAAAAAATTTTTGATGAAAATAAATTTGAGTTGTTGTTGCCTGGACATTACTGAGGTACTCTTAAGTTTATTTTTATTTATTTATTAGTATGTTTTCTAGGGTGTTTCGAGTAGTTGCCAGGGCATTGCTGAGTTTTGACAGTACTAAGATGTGTTACGCATTTTTTATGCATTGCTATTTGTTTGCTAGGGTGTTTTGGGTGGTTCTTCCTTCAGTGCAAGTCCATGGAACTTTTGTGATTTTTTTTTTTTTCTCCATGCAAAATCAAGTCTAATTGGTTAGAAAAGAAATAGTGCAATAGAAATGCTTGGCTGAACTATTAGTTCATAGAGACGATGCTACAACAAGGCTATGAATATTTCCTTTATTATGCAGTGCTCTAATGCATCCCATATAAATGATTATGGAACATAGGTCTGTCTTGTGAGTTACCCCCAGTCATCAAATAAGGTATATTTTGCTATTGTCTTTACCACATTGCTGCTGGGGGTTAAAAGAGGACTGTGCTGTACACTGTGCTCTCTGGAAAGGTCATGACTAGAGAGGTTATTTCCATACTGCAGGTATGGAGGTGCAAACTGCCTCCTCTTTTCTACCCTGGAGACAGGCTGTCATGGACAGAGTGATTTGGGTGCACATAATATATGATGTGATGGCAGCAGTAGCTATATCATGTTCTCTGGCCTGCTGTGTGAATGAGGAGACAGTTATTTCTCTCAAGGTCAGATGGCGAAGCAGCTAAAGGGTTCTGAGGAGCCAGAATAGGTGCTCTGTTTGTGCAGATGACTTTAGGCTGTAATTCAGGCATTGTACAGCTTCAGAAGTGACATTAATCTAATATATACATTCCCAAGAATAGATATGAAGGTGGGCCGGTCCGGGTTTTGTCTTTTTTTTTTTTTTTACCACTTATTTTCATACAAATATGAAGTTGCATTTATAAAATGAAATTAAAATAAAAACAAAATTACAGGTTCAGTACTTACAGTATATTATGCAAAGGATGTGTTAAATTGATTTCAGATTGGTATAAAAATGCATTTCAAATAAACGCTGTTTTTCAACTTTAAAATAGATTGAAATAAAATACAAATAAAATATTACTTTAGTGTCACATTAGAATGAAGACTGTAGGAATGGATGAATTTAGCTTTACAATCACATGAATAAATTATTGTAATGGAAGTTACAAAGTTATTTTAAATTGTACTATTATTTATCAATATATTTTTTTTACTGTATTCTGATCAAATAATTGCAGCCTTGGTGAAGAAAAAAAAACTGTGTCAAATACGTGTTTGTTTATAAATATATATATATATATATATATATATATATATATATACGTATGTGTGTGTGTGTGTGTGTGTGTGTGTGTGTGTGTGTGCGTGCGTGCGTGCGTGCGTGCGTGCATGCGTACGTACGTACGTACATACATACATATATATATATATTTTTTTTTTTACGTAAACCAATCAAACAAAGACATGTGTATTTTTCTTTTTATTTATAGAATAAGTCTACATAAATCATCATAGGATACATAGTTAGTTACAGCAGTTTTCAGTTTATAGATGAATCAGTAAACGGAACACAGGTGGAATAACGATGAGTTACAAATAGAGGAACCGTGAGAACCGTTTTTTTCACACCCCGTTCCTTCATCATTCTAACGAGGGTTCGGACACGATGACAGAAATACTCAGGAGAAATCGTAAGGTCAGCACTTCAGCTAGGACTTCTCAGATGGAAAATACATTACGGTGGATGCCAGAGGGTGTCACAAAGTTTTTCTTTTCGAACCACACACAGCTCGATGGCAATGAAAACAAAATATCTGCACTCGTCACACATAAATATTCAGACATTTGAACTCGACATTGCCCGATCTGCTGTTCTCGCATTAAGCCCAAATGAAAAAGACCACATATAATGTATAAACACATGCGTACAGATGTGTAGCTTAAATGTCTCCCACAGTTTAATATTGCAACAGATTTTTCCCACACACAAATCACAGGAAGAGAAATATATTAGGTTGAAAGATGGATATGAAGAATATATTGACACACACATATATTGCTAATGTGTCATATGAGTTTCATTTAATGCTTTTATGAATCTCTTATCCTTTTTTCTGGTATATAATGCTTATATGACATCAAAACCAAAGGCGCCAATGAAAAAAAAGTCGATTTAAAAGAAAAATTTGAAGAACTAAAGTTGTTGACATGGATTTGAGGCCACTGCAATACAGCCTCTCGGTAATATATTTCTCTTCCTACATATGGGTTACTGGAATCAAAGAGTCCAATCACAAATATGCTCAGGATCTCCTCTCCCTGCATTCCAGATCCCTGTCCAGTCTTTCTGCTAGAGCTCAGGCACCATGACAATAAGACATCTACATTTTAATGTATGGCTTTCATCACAAGATTTATTAAGCAAAGATGGATGTTCGATATGAAATTTTAGAATCTCATCGAAATTTTCATTCTTTAATCAAGTCTTTAGTCCTTGCAAAATTTAAATAAAAAATAAAATAATATATATATAAATATTCTTATAAATTTGCCAGAAATTCTAATGCTGTCAACTTATATCCCATTGCTAATGCTTGCATAAATTATACAGTGTAGTTTACATAATCAAATATGACTCTGTTGTATTATTATCTTTCCATATTCCATAACCTGCTGGAATGTTTTTGTGAGAGGAAGTTCATAGAAAGAAACTGTAACTTCACCAAAAGCTACTTTAACCCATCAAAAAAAGAAGAAAAAAAACTTCTTAAACTAGTCTAGCAAGTATGATCAAAACATACAAAGCACAAAACTTAGCAACAGTCAGAAAATCGGTCGTCACGCAGCAAGTCTCAAGTTAAAATTGTTTGGGACCTAAGCAAGTGACTATTATCCAAATATTACGTTAGAAATATGTACTATGTTTGTTTACTATATTTATTTCAAATATATGCAAGCCCACTTTTGTGAATATAAATCTCCTTATTACCAACTCTTCAACATACTGTAAAAAAAAATAAAAAATGTCTAGAAACATCCCTCTGTTAGCATGCTAGATGATTGTAACACCGCTGAAGCTATTAAAGCATATGTGTCCTACATTTCTTCCACTGTGACCTAAGGCCAATTAATTATTTCTGACCTTATTTTCTCTTGCTGTCATTCAGGCATCAAACAATCTCTGAAAGTAATGGCCTAAAAAGAGTCTCTAGCGATTGCATGTAGTCAAAAAATAAATGTTTGCATGGTTGCATTAGCATTACATGCACTAATAAAAGAACACAAAGAGACACTGACACAGATTTCACCACCTTCCCTTTTACGTTTTGTCCTGATTGCATGAAATGCGTTAGCAAGGCTATGAACTAAATGTGGCAAACATGTTGTGAACTATAACGTCAGCTCTACCGTGATATATTTCATAGAAACTGAAAGGCCAGATGTTGCATTATAATAGTGACTAAAACATGCTCTTGTTTGCTGTAGTAGTCTGATTAAAACGTAGGGTGTAGTGGGTGGCAGCGCTATAGTGCAGACGAGCTGTGATCTGAAATGTCACCAAGGCTCTGAGGCAAACGTAGGCAGCATGCAGTGAGTCACAAACTCACCACCCCACTCCATCCATCCTTCTCGCAATGATATTTTTAGCCGGGTTATTGTATGGGTTGGTCCCTGCCAGCACCCTTTTAGCACTGCAGTGGTGTTCTTCTGTATCCATGCCACTAATGAAGACATTTAAAGCAGTTTCTCAGCAGTTGGTCCTCCAGTCAGAGAGCTCTGAGTCTCTCCTAGGCTCACAGGCAGTTGCCTCTTAAACTTCAGATCATTGGTGGATTGTGGATACAATGAGTTAATGGCAGTTTTCAACAGTTCCTTTAGAATTACACTCATGCAGTAAAAATGAAAAAAAAGCTAGTCTAACCTGGTCTCCCAGTTCAGCTGGTCCAGCTGATCAGAGATCCAGCCTGGTTTAAGCTGATGTTTTCAGCAGGTAAATCATAGAAACAGCATCTTGGCAAGGCAGTGACGAGCTAAGACTATTTTCCCAGCAGCAAAACCCTTATACACAAGCATAGGGCAAGAGAGTGATTTGAAAATGCGTCTGCTAGAAAGAAAAAGTGACTTATTGGCTCCTTATTGAGTTGACAATTGGCAGTATATTTAAAAACTTTTGGGGTTGATAACTAATCATCATGCTGTTTAGATATCGAGCTTTGACCAACAAGGTTACAGTCATTATCTGGCACAAGTGAAAAGAAACAATTACAGGGGAAAAAACTTTCCACTCAAAGTCAGAACTACCTTGTAGTAATCACCTTGGTAAAACAACTTTCTCCCACAGTTGTCCAGAGAGTGGAACAAGGTTGAATAATACATTTGAGCCAGAGCTCAAAGAAGCTCACTTCCCTTTTGTTCTGATTGACACACATTCTTCTGTGGAACAATGGGCCGTAGTCTCTATTAAGAAATAAAAAAAAGTTCTGTTGAAAAAGACTTAAAAGAGACTTAAGATGTTCACCTGGGCCTTTTGCTCGCTGGCAGACTGGCAAATTCAGAGAATGCTGGGATAGATCACCATTTGTTTAACAATTTAGTTCCAAAAGCGATAACATCCCCTCCCACATAGACAAACATAAGGACCTCCCTCAGATTAGTGCTCATGCTTCCTACTTTCCTTTTCAAACAAAGAAAGAGGGGGCTGAGATACCTTTGGAATAGAAGATCTGAGATGCGTCTTGCATCCCAATGAGTGCTGTCAGCACACTCACAGCAGCAAGGTTAATCTAGATGTCAAAGTCTGCTGACAGTGCAGGAGATTGCACTGGGGTGACATCCCCATTTGAAGTCTTAATGCCGCAGTTAATTTTAACCTCCCTTTTAACCAGAGTTGCATTTGGCCAGGCTTTCCGAGTTAAATACTCAACTGTCCTTGAATGTGGGTTCAGCTTTTCCCAAAACAAAGGAGATCTGCCGGCCTAAACTATAGATCACTTTAGGTTCTTAGTAACAAGATTCACATGCTTGTCCGTGTGCCCAGAGTAAACAGCAACTGCAGCATGAGCTGAGTCAGGCTCTCCAAAATGCAGCTGGCCCTTTCTCAGGGATATCACTGCTTCAGATGTATAAAAACATCACTATTGTTATTCATATCATCAGCAAAGCGTGCTATGAATCGACCAGAAGTCTGGAACCGCTTCTTTCCAGAGTACATTAAGAGTACTTAAGCAGCAATGCAATGGAGGTAGATAAGGACTTGTTCTGGTAGTCTCATTTGAAATTTAGGAGTGAGGTTTAAAATCAGATAAGGATCTTTAATTAAATGTTTTGAAGGCAATGAAAATGAGTTTTATTCTGCAGGCAAAAAACAGATAGCATGTTTTATGCAAGCCACATTGACAGCTGAAGATCTGCATCAACAACAAATTGGGATAACAGATTCAATCAGTAATATATTCAGTGTGACTACATCTCATGGAGATTATTGCTCCAGGTGGCCACATCATGTGTCGGGGTGCTAAATAAGTTCTAAAAGCTGGTTGGCTAATTTGATGAGGTTGTTACTGGTTTCTGAAAAAGCTACGCTTGGATTAGCATTGCCTCCGAGTGCTCAAAACAGCAGTATCAAAGACAGTAATTTGTGTAAAAAAGTTAACACATGATGTTTTGGACTGCGTCTGATTTTAACAACATTTTAGTGGGTGATTTGCCAATTATATTCGTTCTTTTTCACTGTGCCCCAGTAAGGCAGTCTTGCATGCATTAAATGCTTTGGTAAATCAAGCCCACAGTAGGTAGGATAAATGGATGAGGAGGAGGCTGATCTGAGATCAGCAGTGAAGCGTGACAGTGCCGAGGTTTCTGCAGCCCTTCTGCAGGGTTATGAAGTGCTGAAAGAGAGCTCATTCCAGACGTAATGTTCCAGCTTCCTGCCTCGCTTCTTCTCCTCATGATTAAGGTCTTAAACCTCTCATCAATCGCCCTGCGCCTGTTCCCTGCCATGGTGGCGGTAAGCGAGAGAGAGAGTTTCTTCTTGCCTCACAGCTCTGAATGCTTAACTCTGTTAGCCTGCCAACAGACAGCGCTGTGGCACTTCTATCCACTCTTTTAGCGTCTGACCTTCACTGATTCATCTCTCCTACACCTCGCTTTCTTGCACACACTGACACAACCACACACACCTCACTACTCTGCCTCAGGGGGATTACCGAAAGACTGGCCATCATATTTAAGGGATATCTAAAATCCCAGGCCAAAAACTCATTTCACTGGTAATTTCCACCATTTTTTGCAAGGTGAAGTCATTAGAGTCACGGCAACCCCTGGAGCTACCATACCGTCACCCTGCTGTCACACTCTCTCTTGTCTGATCCCCTTCTCCAAACCAACTGTGGCTCATACACTTGCATCCTTTCATTACAGAAACTACTAATTTGGTTTGTGCCTGTTCTCCAACAGCTTCAGGTGAAAAAGATACAGCCACTCTGCAGCAAACACTACCCCACCTCTCTTTGCCATGTTAGAATAATCCACCTTTCACAGGCCATTGAGCATAGATCGGACTCACTGAGTAAACCGCAGAGAAATGTTTGACCCTTTCAACCTTGTTAGTTACAGGTATGTACCCGATGACTCAAGTAATCTTCAGTAATCGTTGCCTCAAATGATTCACAGCAGTGAGACAACCTTTAGTCCTCTTCGGGAAACAGGTAGGAACTAAACACAGATTTATTTATTACAAACATAAATATGGTGAGAAGCAATATAATAGGATATAAAGCTTGTTTCACAAGATGGACAATGTTGGCCAGTCATAAAACGAATGCCCAGGAAATTTTCTAATGATTAAATGAATATAAAATGGCTAAAAACTGCAACTAATGCCAATAATAGTGTTTTCTTTTTTTAATAAACCAGTATTTTTTTGGAGAAATCTGAGTCGGCAAGTTAGATTTTTTAAGAAAATTGCCCACATTGAGGAAGGGTTGAGCAAAGACCAAATAAATAATAGCCTGTTCACATCAGCATATTCATATTCTGAAATCATGCTCCAAAATCATTCTCCAAGTCTTGTCTCGCTACAGGAAAGCTGGGAATTGCCGTCATTGGCGAAAGTTTCCTTCCAATTAGAACCTAATTCAGCGTGAATACTCACTGTGTACTACAGTTGACATGTAAAATCTGAAATGCTACATCTATTAGCGATCTGTAGAAATTACATTCAGTAAAGAGGATTGTGCTTAAAATCAAGTCTCGAATTGGGGGCTCGTCCGGGATACAGGTGAACCTGTTTCTTTAATAAACTTCAAACCTTTGGGCAAAATGATAAAGTCAGTGAATACAGTATCTGCAACAGGGCCCCATAGACGAAAATATTAAAATGAGAAGCATCTTATCACACGCAAGCACATCGCTGGTGGTGTTATTGAAAGACTTTTGCAATTTCCCCCTTGTCGTAGATGTAGAGAGAATTATCTGGCCAATGTGGGAAGCAGAAAGAAACAACACCACAAGATCAACAAATGTTCAAGTCACTTCCTCAGTGCCGGGAACTTTTCCTGATGTGATGGGTGAGATTATGGTTAAGCACAAATGTGTTCTGTCAAATTGTGATGGGCAGGTTGGCTCAAATAGCAATTTAAGACATGGTTCCTGATAGAGACCTGGGAAAAGCAGGAACGTTTCTGACAGTTTTCACTTTGGTTTGGTTGGGATAAAGTTGTGAGTGTCAAAGTGAGCACTCGGATACACATGAAATACATGTGACGCTGTTAATATATTGTAGGGTTAAGCAAAATTCTGGATGGATGTTTGAAATGTCACAGATTTTATGCTCAAGAATAGTTTGCACACATTTTCTGACAAAAGCTGAACTAAAGTTTACTTGTCGAGTAAATCAGCCATGCAATGATTACAGATTTATCATCAGGCAAACACTGAGCCAGCAAAACTGTTCAAGAGAGTGTGAACGAGAGAACACCTTACAATAAAATCCAAATGTCACTTCAGAATAAATGAAGAATGTTCCAAAGAAGCCCTTTAGTCCTAGGAAAGTTCCATTTTGAATACACAATTACGTTATCGCAGATATTGTGTTTACGGTCTTCTATTGTAAAACACTGGGGATAATATTTATTACCTGACAGAATCCAAAACATTGTTATGGATTCTCTTCTATTATGTTTTGATAACTCTACTAGTGGCTACAGTATTTACTAGAGGAAAGTAGTAAAAGAAAGAGTTGCCAAACTCGGAAAGGACGGTGTTTCTTATGGAATTTAGCTCATAAATATATATTTTATTATTATTATTATTTTAATTTTTTAAGTTTGCACATGCTAGTTCTTCCAGACAGCCTAACCATCTCACTTTTATTACTCAGACTATGGCAAAGGATGATATAATATGTTTGCAAAGAAGCAAAATCACAATTCATATATGCAATGAGGGTTAATAAATGGAATATGAGTATTTTCTGGATAAGATCGCGCTTGGGAAATAAATCTACCTTTTCTATTACATTCATTTCAGAAGCAAATGGTCTCTGGAATACAAGGAGCAAGGTTATGTCTCATGATTTTCCCTTTTGGTTGCATCCAAACCAAACAAAGGGGTAAATGAGAGAAGAAAAAAAAAAGTTCATTTAGAAATATCAACTTGCATTCATTCTATGGACATCTGGAAAAACAAGACAAAACAAAACAAAAGAAAACATTAAAATATTATCAAAATATTTATAGAATTCACTCACCATAACAGCACGCCAAGGAACTAAAATCATCTAATAAGGAAATGAAATAAGTTAACATATTGTCACTTGTGACACATACATTTACATTATATACATTCCTTGTTTTGTTTTTGTTTTATTCTAAATAAAATCCTTTGTAATGATTGGTGGATCCTTCAAGTTAATCCGTTCACTAAAAAGCTCCTCAGAATATTGAAAAGCCCTGTTGGATACTTCCAGTAGAGTCAAAGAGAAGATCCGCCAATCAGAGCACAGTAAGGCTTTTTTCTTTTTCTTTTCTTTTTAAGTCCTTGCCAAATCATCTGACATGGCTAAGGTCAGCAGTCATATCCGAAAGGCGATATACCCTTAGCAAGAAACATGGCATAGATCCACACTCAGAGAAAGAAAAATAAATAAAAATATATATATATTATAAAATGAAAAAACATGTAACCACCAGGAGAGTTGTCAAGCAGTCAGAAAAAAAAGAAAGAAAAAAAATACTATTTTTTCCATACTTTAGGGGGAATTTTTCATTATTCCTTTGTTAGAGTTTGAAAGTAGGCTGTTCTTTACCAAAACTAAAAGAAAAGAAGAAATAGAGAAAGGAGACTCCTCTTCTTGCAGAACTGTACATTTATATGCAGGTAAAACAAAATGTAAAAGTGCTTTTTAAAGACTGTTATCCAGTGTATCGAAAGGAGTAGCAGGCACTTAAGTCCATCCCTATGTTGCAGGTGTCCGACAGTGGCGCAGTAAGGTACATGTTGTTCAGGGTAAATCCCAGATCGTTTGTTCCTCCGATGGATAGACATAGACAGACATCCACACATATTCCCAATAAACACTAGCCAAGGATATCCAGGTAGACAGGTGAGGCTTTGCCCAAGGTATAAAGAATTTTCTGGATGTCTTTGATGTTCAACCTCTGCTGTGGTTCCCTCTGCCAGCATCCCAGCATAATGTCGTATACTTCCTTGGGACAAAGCCGTGGCTTCTCCAGCACGCGTCCTTGTGTGATGCATTCGATTACCTGTAAAGACGGGGAGGAAGGAGAATGGAATTACTGGATAAATATTCTATTTCAGGGGTTTTTCCAGGCCAAGGTCTCCTCTTACATACTTTATAAACTTTTGCATTGCATTTAAAGTCTGGCCTATAAGTATTTATATGCTTTGATAAAAAGTTATTTATTAATTATTGTATACAGTAATATAGGCTACATGTAAGAGGGACAATAAAGTATTTAGCTGAACTTTAGCTTTGATTAAAGGTAACAATTTATTTTCTCTTAAAATTATTCTAAGATTTGAACCAAACTAACCATTTTACTGATTTCAAACTATTTAAACATGTAAATACACTACATCAAAAATACTTCAGTATAGGAATGACTAACAATTTTCAGATATTAAAAATTGCTAGGTAAATACACAAGTAAAAAGAAATGGTAAGTAACACTGAATTTTGAAGTAGAAAGACTGAAAAAAGAAAAAAATGGTAATCTTTATTTTTATTTAGTTTTATTTACTACTATTAATTTTATCGGGAACTATTTTACATTGCACTGTTTAAATGTTTGTGGTCAGTAAGATTTTATTTGTTTAGGTTTATTTATTAATTATTTATTTGTAAAGAAATTAACACTTTATTCAGCATGTACTGTATACATTTCATTGATCAAAAGTTAAATAAAGACATGTACTGTATAAGGTTACAACAAATCTATTTCAAATAGGCATTTCTATTGCCGCTTGTTTTGAAATTTCTATCCAGGAAAGAATCCTTAAAAAAATCCACACCATTTCCACAAAAAAAAACACAAAAAACCAACAAAAAACAAACAAACCAATAAGCAGCAGTATTAAGCAAATGCTTTTACATTAACAATAATAATAAGAAATGTCTTGAGCATCACATCAGCATATTAGAATGATTTCTGAAGGAAACTTAATGGACTATGGATTATGGGTACCGGAATTCTTCTCTGAGATTCCTGATTTTTCTTTCTTTTATTTTCTTTTTTTACCATATTGAAATCACAAGAAAAAGTCATGAAAAGTGCTATCAAAATTCAGAGGTTCCTTTCTAAATTCTTTGTGCACGCTCTGAATATTTTTTTTTCTTGAAATATCTGATGCAGTGTTGCTCCACACTGTTACATGAGTGGTCTCTTGTATTTTATGTTGCAGGCCGATGCTGTGAGAGAACCTGCTAACAGTCTGAAGAACTGATTTTTTTATTATTATTTTATTTGTACAAAGATTCATATTTTCTCATTAAACAATGTT